>NW_022630226.1:0-32670 GCF_010909765.2 Amblyraja radiata
GAGGGGGAACTTAAATAAACTTACAAAACTCTTAAGGGGTTGGACAGGCTAGATGCAGGAAGATTGTTCCCGATGTTGGGGAAGTCCAGAACAAGGGGTCACAGTTTAAGGATAAGGGGGAAGTCTTTTAGGACCGAGATGAGAAAAACTTTTTTCACACAGAGAGTGGTAAATCTGTGGAATTCTCTGCCACAGAAGGTAGTTGAGGCCAGTTCATTGGCTATATTTAAGAGGGAGTTAGATGTGGCCCTTGTGGCTAAAGAGATCAGGGAGTATGGAGAGAAGGCAGGTACAGGATACTGAGTTGGATGATCAGCCATGATCATATGGAATGGCGGTGCATGCACGAGGGGCCGAATGGCCTACTCCTGCACCTATTTTCTATGTTTCTATGATAGAGAGAGAGAGACACACACACACACATACCGAAGATAGACAGACAAAGCTGGAGTAACTCAGCGGGACAGGCACTATCTCTGGAGAGAAGGACTGGGTGACGTTTCTGGTCGAGACCCTTCTCCAGCTGAGCCACAGACAGACAGACCGCAAGAGAGAATGCTTTAAATGTACTAATGGACACAAAGTGCTGGAGTCACTCAATGGTTAATCTGAAGAAGGGTCCCAACCTCAGAAACGTCAGAGATGCTGCCTGACCTGCAGAGTTACTCCAGCACTTTGTATCCTTTGTGTAAACCAGCACCTGCAGTTCTTTGTTTCTATTTTTTCCATGTCACCAAAGAAGCAAAGTGTGGTTTGTGGACTCTCTGGGGACGGGGTGATAAGGGGGGGGGGGGGGGGACGGGGTGATACACTGTGCAGTGTGAGGTGTGTACACATGGTTATTTTCACCGTGTTTCAAGGGTACAGAGAATATTTATGGGCCTGTCCCACTTAGGCAATGTTTTAGGCGAGTGCAGGAGACTCTGCGCTCGCGATATGGTCGCCACATGTTCGCTGGCGATCTCTGGCGAGTCTCCTTCGTTGTGGCGAGGAGTTCCCGCATTCTGGGAACCAGTCGCGGCCTCAGTATTGGCGCCGCAAATTTTTCAACATGTTGAAAACATTTCCAGTGACCAGAAATTGGTGGCCATGGAGATAATCGATAATCCTGTAGTGGCAGGGTGCAGTTGTAGTGGGCTCGCCATGTAGTTATGGGTAGTTGAGGTAGTCTTAGTTAATCGCCTCTGCTGACCGGTGAGCTTCATTGGCTCATTGGGGACAAAAAAACATCAGCAGGAGTTTTCAGAACCAAGGATAACCGACCGGTAATGTTAAATGTCCGCCGAGTTTCACAGCCGTGTATCTCTGACTTCTGAAATGTTGTCTCCACTCCTTCTCCCACCCTCCCTCCTCCTCCCCCCTTCCTCCCCCTCCCTCCCCCTCTTTTAAAATTCTTAAGGGGTTGGACAGGCTAGATGCAGGAAGATTGTTCCCGATGTTGGGGAAGTCCAGAACAAGGGGCCACACAGTTTAAGGATAAGGGGGAAATCTTTTAGGACCGAGATGAGAAAAACATTTTTCACACAGAGAGTGGTGAATCTGTGGAATTCTCTGCCACAGAAGGTAGTTGAGGCCACAGTTCATTGGCTATATTTAAGAGGGAGTTAGACGTGGCCCTTGTGGCTAAAGGGATCAGGGGGTATGGAGAGAAGGCAGGTACAGGATACTGAGTTGGATGATCAGCCATGATCATATTGAATGGCGGTACAGGCTCGAAGGGCCGAATGGCCTACTCCTGCACCTATTGTCTATGTTTCTATGTTTCTATGACTTACCGTACACTGTGCTTTAGCCGTCTTAATTACAGCGCCAACCTTCCTGTTCATCGCGGTGTGTGTCTGTATCACCTTGGCTTTGCACCGTGTGAATTTCACTCAGACAGCGCTTGTTCTGGCTGTTCCAGTTGCCGGTTTTTCGGGCGACTGCCGGCAACTTGACGGTCGCCAGCAGTCCGCTGAAAAATCGCCGAATCGGGACAGGATGTTGCCAGGACTCGAGGGTCTGAGCTTTAGGGAGAGGTTGAGCAGACTGGGACACTATTCCTTGGAGCGCAGGAGGATGGGCGGTGATCTTAGAGAGGCGTACAAAATCATGAGAGTAACGGAGTGGATAGATGCACAGAGCCTCTTGCCCAGAGTTGGTGAATCGACAACCAAGGTTTCCAGCATCTACAGTTCCTTCTTAAACATCTTGGACATACGTTTAAGGTGGGGGGGGGGGAAGATTTAATAGGAATCTGAGAGGCAACATTTTCACACAGAGGGTGTATGGAACGAGCTGCCAGAGGAGGTAGTTGTGGAATGTACAATCACAATGTTCTAGGCACATTTGGACAGGTACATGGATAGGACAGGTTTAGACGTATATGGGCTAAACGCAGGCGGGTGGGACTAGTGTAGATGGGACATGTTGGCTGGTGTGGGCAAGTTGGGCGGAAGAGCCTGTTTCCACACTGTGTCACTCTACGACTCGGTGACTCCATGTCTTCTGGTGCGGTTTAGATCCTCTGCCTGCCTTCCTTAGTGTGGAAAGCAATGATGCAGTGATCCACGCAGTCAACGGGTTTAATGACTGATCTACTAATGAACCATCTTCCTCATCACAGACAGCAAACGTGGGAACTCCCCCTCACAGGTGACACACAGGACAGAACGCTCATCGATGGGGAACAAAGAGGTTGCAAGAAAGGGGTTAAAATCTTGAATCAAGGAACTGCAGACACTGGTTTACAAGAAGAAAAGACACAAAGCGCTTGGAGTAACTCAGCGGGTCAGGCAGCATCTCTGGAGGACATGGAAATGTGACCCGATCTGGTCAGGTCACCTTCTTCAGACTGCAGAAGTGTCGCGACCCGAAACATCGCCTATCCTTGTCCTCCAGGGATGCACCGCACATCACTGCCTAGGTCACCACGTACCATGCGCGCGTAAAGGCGCATCATGCGCGCGTAATAAATACGTTGTGACGCGTAAATTACGCGCAAATGACGCCCTCGTGGGACAGGCCCTTTACTCCAAGCACTTTGTGTCATTTTCTTTAAGGAACTAACGTCACTGGGCCCAAGAGCGGAACTCACTATCAAAACATGGAGGGGACGGGGGGGACATTCTTTTGGCGGACGCTCGCGCATGCGCACACTCACACACAAAGATCTTATAGAAGAGCTATAGGATCTTTGCTCACACACACGCGCGCGAGGCTTCGGAGGCTAAATGCAGCTCAACTCTGCCTGTCTAACCGGGTTAACTACAGCCCTGTCTGGACTGACGGGATACCAGCGCTGCTTCTCCGCGCCGCCCATATTTCCCGCAAGTCCAGGCAGCTTAACCTGGCGGGGATGTCCCCCACCTCTCAAAACATGGGGGGGACGTGTCCCCTCTGGCCCCCCCGGGTTTTCCGCCCCTGACTGGGCCGATGCCAGAGCCTTGCCTGACTCTGGTGATGACTGAAGGAGCAGTTTCAGAACCTGCATCTCACACTGGATTTTATTGGGCTTTTGTTTTTTTCCAACCAAAAAGAATTGAAATCAACTATTTACGAAAATACAAACAAACCCACCACCATAATTCGAACTAAACAAATATTTTTAATAAGGTAGACAAAAATGCTGGAGAAACTCAGCGGGTGCAGCAGCATCTATGGAGTGAAGGAAATAGGCAACGTTTTGGGCCGAAACCCTTCTTCATTCACTTCTTAAACAAAATATTTTTAATATATTAAATAATTATTTCCCCATCCTAATAGAGGATACATCCTACCGCCCACGGTGCCCAGCGGTCCCAGAAATCCTCCAGGACGCCCGGGGACAGCGCATAGTTCCTTTCTAGTACCACCCGGACACGGGCGTAACCCTGGAAAAGGGGCAGGGCATCTCACACTGTGGCAGCCGCTCGGCCGAAGTGCCTGTTTACACACTGTATGACGTTATGACTCTATGCCTGGATGCAGGGTAGATTGTAGATCAGGCTGTGAATGTAGATAAGGCGAGTACACTTCTGGCCTAATCAACACTCGGTCTCAACAAGTCAAACCTCGTAATGGATGCAAATTAAAAACGCACGCATTTATACTCTGGTAGCATCTTTCTTGAAAAGATCAGATCAAGAGTTCCTGTTTAAGAGAGAACTGTAGATGCTGGAAAAATCGAAGGTGGACAAAAATGCTGGAGTAACTCAGCGGGTGAGGCAGCATCTATGGAGAGAAGGAATAGGTGACGTTTCAGGTCGAGACCCTTCTTCAGAATGGTGGAATCTGTAGAGAGTGTTTGTGAATGGAGGCAGTGGGCTGTGGGAAAGCTGAGAAGGGGAGGGCAAGTTCACACACCACACACAACACGCGCGCACAACACACACACACAAAAACAAACAAAAACACACACAAAAACACAAACAACACAAAAAAAACAAAACAAACACACACAAAAAGCGAGAGAACACACACAACACACACACACACACAGCGCACACGCAACACCAAACAAACAACACAACAACACAAAAAACAAAACAAAACGCGAGAACACACACAAACACACAACAACGCAACACGCACACAACACACAACACACATACACACACTCAACACACAACAACCACACACACACAACACACAGCACACACACAACACACAAAACACGCGCGCCACCACACAAACACACACACACACACACACACACACAACTACGCGCGCACACACACCACACACACACAACACACGCGCACCCACACACACACACACAACACACACACACCACACGCACACACTTCACACACACACAAGACACACACACACACACACACACACCCACACACAACACAACACTGCGCGAACACCACACACACACACACACACACACACACACACACACACACACACAACAATAATACACACATAAAATAACTCATTTCTTGCAGTCTGAAGAAGGGTCTTGAACCGAAATGTCAGCCATTCCTTCTGTCCAGAGATACTGCCTGCCCCGTTGAGTTACTCCAGCGTTTAGTGTCTACTTCCTTTCTCGCAGCTTCCGTTGGCCATCACTGATGGTTCCGTCCTGAGGATCGTAACAGTCGAATGTTCTGGACTCTTGGTGACCGACTGAGGACAGGGAGGGGGAGTGTGTGTCCATGAAGATCCAGGTGAGGAGCGTAACCAAGGACCAGTCGCATCTCCCCCTTTCCCATCGGGCAAAAGGTGCAGAAGATGCATGAAGATCCAGCTGAGGAGTTTGGCTTGGTTGGAGGGAAGCAATGTCGGGTTAGTTCCTGCAGTCCGTCCTGTGTCTTGGCGTGAAGACACTGATGGCTCAGCGTTCCCCTGACCAGTGGTCAGCAAGATCCTGGTGGTTCCAGACCTTCACCGAGGCTGTGGGCGCTGCGGGCCGGACCCTCTCCTGCAGGCTCACACATCTCTACTAAGCCCCATCTTTTGGCATCTTCTTGCTCTACCGCCAAGAGAAATGGTCATCGAGTTATATCGCCATTGACCCATGGAGATGAAGAGTCATAGTGTCAGAGTCATAGAGCCATATCGTCACAATCACATAATATGACAACTGAAGTCCTTGTGTCTGGTTAGAACCAGGGGCCACAGTTTAAGAATAAGGGGTAAGCCATTTAGAACGGAGATGAGGAAACACTTTTTTCACACAGAGAGTTGTGAGTCTGTGGAATTCTCTGCCTCAGAAGGCGGGTTCTCTGGATGCCATGAATGGCGGTGCAGGCTCGAAGGGCCGAATGGCCAACTCCTGCACCTATTTTCTATGTTTCTATACTTTCAAGAGAGAGCTAGATAGGGCTCTTGAAGATCAGGGATATGGTGAGAAGGCAGGAACGGGGTACTGATTGGGGACGATCAGCCATGATCATATTGAATGGCGGTGCTGGCTCGAAGGGCCGAATGGTTTACTGTTGCACCTATTGTCTATTGTGTAGTGTCTCAATAACATCCCAGTGAACCTTACCCTTTCCAGCTCAATGATGTTCTTCCCATATCTGGGCGATATTTATCTGTGTGCATTAAATGCTCCAAGTGTGATCTCACCAATGAGTTGTGTAGTTGCAACACAATACTCCACCACCTGTACAATGTCCTAACCATAGAAGGCAAGTGTGCCAAATACATTCCCCACCAGCCTGTCTGTGTGTGTGTCACCAAGTTCCGAGAACGATGTTACCTGTATTCCTACGTATCTCTGTTCTGCACCATTCTTCAGGGCCCTGCTATTTACTCAGAGACTCCTTCCCCAGTTTAACTTACCTACATGTAACAGTGTAATGTACAAGGGTTTTTTTTCATTATTATGATTATTTTTTTTAATTTATTTTATTAGAAGCAATTGTACAAGAATAAAGCAATCGGCATGAGATACAATTTTCGTACAAGAGAAAAAAGGAAAGAATGAAAAAAAAGAAGAAAGATGCAAAAGTTCGAGAAGAAAAGACCCCAAAGAAGTTCGAGAAGAAAAAAAAAAGAGAAAAAAAAAGATGGAGATATGTCCCACTGTCCTTCAATGTAATAATAACTTTATTTATAAATAATAATAATAATAACTTTATTTATAAAGCACTTTAAACAACTGCAGTTGCCACAAAGTGCTGTACATGAGAACTCATGAACAAAAAGCTATTACAAACAATTAAAAACCATTAAAAACCGTAAAACGAAGGACTATAAAAAACACACTAAAAATTAAAAGACATTAAAAGCACTAAAAACAGGAGCAATGCCTCAGCCAGTGTCGAAAGCCAAAGAATAAAAATGTGTTTTTAGGGAGGATTTGAAGATGGACAGTGAGGGGGCCTGTGTGATGTGCAGCGGCAAGGTGTTCCAGAGTGCCGGAGCAGCAACAGAAAAGGCTCTATCCCAACACAATGTACAAGAGTGTTGGGCATTTTGTTTTTTTTGTCGGGCGCTGTGGGATGGATTCAAAGTGCATTTCATTCCCTGCAGCTCCCCTGTATTTGGAAATTCTCCTTCCATCAGGTTTTGATGTTTAGTTTAGAGATTCAGAGCGGAAACAGGCCCTACGGCCCACCAGGTCCGCGCCGACCAGCGATCCCCGCACGTTAACGCTCTCCCACTAGGGACAATTTTTACATTTACACCAAGCCAATTAACCTGCAAACCTGAACGTCTTTGGAGCGTGGGAGGAAACCGGAGATCTCGGAGAAAACCCACGCAGGTCACGGGGAGAACGTGCAAACTCCGTACAGACAGCACCCGTAGTCGGGATCATAAAACAAGAAATAAGGTCGAAAGGGTAACAGGAAATTTGTTTACCTGTAATGGTGTGGAATTGGGCAGCGTTTAGTCTGTGGTGTCTATGCATCATGTTTTTTTACAAGACCATTTTGGAAGAAGGAAAAGTTCTAAACTGAACAAATCATTAAAGGAGAATTCTTTTGATGAATCTATCTTCGTTGAGCAGTCTCCTAGATAGTTCCCAGTGATCACTGTATTTGGCGCTCTTGAATATAATCTTCACTGTCTTGCCCGATCTTTGTGTTGTGTTTTAAAGTTTTCTTTAACAGATGGACCTCCTGTCTAGTTTAGTTGAGTTTAGTTTAGCGATACAGCACGGAAACAGGCCCTTCGGCCCACCGAGTCCGTACTGACAAGCCATCCCCGCCCACATTAACACTACCCTGCACACACTAGGGACAATCTTACATTTACACCAAGCCAATTAACCAACAAACCTGTACGTCTTTGGAGTGTGGAAGGAAACCGAAGATCTCGGAGCAAACCCACGCAGGTCACGAGGAGAAGGTACAAACTCCGTACAGGCAGCACCCGTAGTCGGGATCGAACCCGGGTCTCTGGCGCTGTGAGGCAGCAACTCTACCGCTGCGCCACCGTGCCACCCTAAAGTCTAGACTGACAACACTGTGTATGTACAGACTGCTACAGATGAAGCACCCCGACACAAAACATCTCACAAACCAACCTCCCTTCCATTGACTCCATTTACACCTCACGCTGCCTCGGCAAGGCCAGCAGCATAATCAAGGACCAGTCGCACCCTGGCCACTCCCTCTTCTCCCCTCTCCCATCAGGCAAAAGGTATAGGAGTGGAAAACGCACACCTCCAGATTCAGGGACAGTTTCTTCCCAGCTGTTATCAGGCAACTGAATCATCCTACCACAACCAGAGGGCAGCACTGAACTACTGCTATCTGCCTCTTTGATCGGACTTTACTGGCTTTATCTTGCACTCAACGTTATTCCCTAATCATGTATCTGTACAGTGTGAATGGATCGATTGTGATCGTGTATTGTCTTTCTGCTGACTGGTTAGCATGCATGAAAAGCGTTTCACTGTACCTCGGTACACGTGACAATAAACTAAACTGAACTGAGCTAAACGCCATCCATTCCCTGTTCTCTGCTAAGGTACACAAAAATGCTGGAGCAGGGCCAGCCTTAGGAGGTGCGAGGCCCAATTGGGAACAATTTTGGTGAGCCCCAGGTTCCCAGCCAAGGTGTGTCAGCCCTGTTATTTAGTATATACTATGAAATTGTACACTAAGGTGCTATGGATTATACACTGTGTGAATCTCTCCTGCTCTGGTCTGACTGTCAGTTCCTCTGCTGGCTTCCAACCTTTACTGTAGCTGCTATTTACCATTAAACTGCATTATTCCACCTGTTATTTAACAAAGGTTTACTGATATTCAGTATGGGCGGTTGCAACCAGCTCCTTGCAATCAACGTTTCAGTCTGTGGTCAGGGAGAATGTCGTCCCTGTACAACTCCCATCCCGATGGATGGGAATGAAGGGCGGGAATCGGAAGGCCCCGAGGTTGATGACGGGAGGGAGGGAGCGGGGAATGTGACCTGCTGTCACTGCCGCCACGCTTTCGCCCCACGAGTGCTCCAGGCAGCATCTCAAGCTTCAGCCTTATGAAGCTGATAGTGATCACTTTTTTTCCGACACGCTTGTTAGTTACTACACGTACCAATCGCAGCCGTGACTTACCACTGGGTCCTGTATTATGCAAACACACACACACGTTGTGTGCGAATGGGGGAAGAAGGGGACGTGGTGTTTCTGTTTATACGACGGATGCTACAGGCCTTTGGGACCGTGAAATGGCGTCAACACTTGGCGACTAGTTCAAGTTCAAGTGAGTTTATTGTCATGTGTCCCTGTATAGGACAATGAAATTCTTGCTTTGCTTAAGCACACAGAAAATAGTAGGCATTTACTACAAAACAGATAAATGTGTCCATATACCATGATATAAATATATACACACATGAATAAATAAACTGGTAGTGCAAATAACAGAAAGTGGTTGCTAATAATCAGAGTTTTGTCCGAGCCAGGTTTAATAGCCTGATGGCTGAGGGGAAGTAGCTATTCCTGAACCTGCATATAGGGTGATTTCACGAAAGGTCACTGGAGCGTAGATTTTATTATTAGCCAAAAAATGTCCTGATTTTGTCAAATTAACAGCTGACAATTATACCATTCCTTAGCTTGCATCTGAGTAAAATTTATTTCAAGACGCATTTATGATTCACGGATATTTAAATGGTGAATGGAGCTTCAGAAGCGTGTTCATTTTGCATGTTAAAACCCACCTGAGAACCATGGGCGATTTTGCAATTTTACTGAAGGATTTCTAACTTTTAAAACTTTTCATCTAACAAATGAATAAAGATAACAAAGCCAATAATGCCACTTTTGATGAAATGCAGCGAGCAAACGCGATAATTCCCGATATTTTGGATCTTTAAATCTCCACGAAAAATGTCCGCTATCAACTTCCGCTTATTTTGCCCCTTCAGCTCCCTCTTGTATTTACCTTAGTTTCTATCTTTTTTTTTAACTGTAAATTTAGGTAGCTGTGCCTCACGGTCACCCCGACTGGCTCAGTAAATTGCAGCACAAAACCTGGCCGTTTTCGATGTTTTAACGGGTGTGAAAGTGCGTGTTTTCCCATCCACTAACATGTACCGGAAGTGACGCTTGTCCCCCAGTTAAAATTTTCGGTCACGTGCGTGCGGATCTACGCTTCAGTGACCTTTCGTGAAATCACCCTATAGACTCAGCGCCTGTTTCTGTGCATTATTTGCTAACCGGGCAGTGTACTTGAGTACGGCAAAAATCGCACTGATCTCTCTGCAAAATAATTTCACTGTGCCTTGGTAGATATGACAATGAAGGGACTATTGTGTCCACACATTTATGCATGTGAGTGTGTGGTGTAAATCAAATGCTATTCCATTTGGCAACAGCTGCTTTTGGGAGCTGTTTGCTTCAGATGTACCTTGACTGACTAATTCCAGATAATAGTCAGCTGTTCGGTCCATGACTATCCGGGTAACATCAGGCGTGCGTAGGCGTCCGCTGGCGGGCTTCACCGTTACTGTCTGAAGTAAAGTTGTAGTAAAGGGTCCCCCCGTGCCCCGGGTGGTGTGGGTGCGGAAAGGGATACGGGAATAGTATCCCGTAAAGTGGTGACAGTATTGAGAGTTAACCGCGGGGCTATGTTGTTGCCAGTGAGGAATTTCGCCTACTGGGGTCGCTGCTGAGGGGACAGAGCGTGTTGCCCGCCGGCCTAGCGCGGGCCCCCCTTAGGAGCGGGGCCCAATTGGGAGCAATTGGTCCAATTGGCTTAAGGCCGGCCCTGTGCTGGAGAAACTCAGCTGGTGCAGCAGCATCTATGGAGCGAAGGAAATAATCAACGTTTCGTCCCGAAACCCTTCGGGTTTCGACCCGAAACGTTGCCTATTTCCTTTGGGTTTCGTCCCGAAATGTTGCCTATTTCCTTCGCTCCATAGATGCTGCTGCACCCGCTGAGTTTCTCCAGCATTTTTGTGTACCTTCGATTTTCCAGCATCTGCAGTTCCTTCCCTCTGTTCCTGTTCCTGTTCTCTGCTGAGCTCCCTTCAAAAGAACCGTATATTTCAGCTCAATAATCCATGCAGGTTGCTATTTACCAGACAGCCTGGCATTCACCCTTGTAGGAAGGAACTGCAGTCTGAAGAAGGGACTTGCTCAAAAACGCCACCCCTTCCTTCTATCCAGAGATGCTGCCTGTCCCGCTGAGTTACTCCAGCATTTTGTGTCTATCTTTGGTGTTTACCATTAAGAGGCCTGTCTCTGTGCACTGTGTAAATGCTTTAACCTATTAATAGCGTTAAGTTAATATTATTTCTATCATTGGATAAGGGCGTACATCATAACATTACTGGGTCACCATGTAAGATTGACATAGTAACAGCTGGTCTTGTAAACTTCCCTTTAAACAGTGTAATCTCAAATAAATGTTTACATGAAGTTTGCGTTGTAAGCTCGGGTTGCTATGAAGGTCACTCCTTCTATAGTGCTGACAGGCGGCCAGCCTGGTTATTATTTGTGTGGAGGAAGGAACTGCAGATGCTGGTTTACACCAGTGATAGGCACAACATGCTGGAGTAACTCAGCGGGTCAGGCAGCATCTCTGGAGAGAAGGAATGGGTGACGTTTCGGGTCGGGACCCTTATTCAGATTAAGTTCAAGTTCAAGTGAGTTTATTGTCATGTGTCCCTGTATAGGACAATTAAATTCTTGCTTTGCTTCAGCACACAGAACATAGTAGGCATTTACTACAAAACAGATCAGTGTGTCCATATACCATAATATAAATATATACACACATGAATAAATAAACTGATAAAGTGCAAATAACAGAAAATGGGTTATTAATAATCAGAGTTTTGTCCGAGCCAGGTTTAATAGCCTGATGGCTGTGGGGAAGTAGATATTTCTGAACCTGGTTGTTGCAGTCTTCAGACATTTCCACAAGGCTGGAGGTTTGTTACCCAAACCCTGCATAGCGATGGCCTTCCTTCACGCAGATGCCCAGTTCTTCACAGAAGACACCCTACAAATTGTCCTTGGTCTCTTCCACTGCCAGAGTGAGGCTAAACGCAAATTGGAGGAACAGCATCTCATATTTCGCTTGGGCAGCTTACAGCCCAGTGGTATGAATCTTGATTTCTCTCACTTCAGGTAGCCCTGGCATTCCCTCTCTCTCTATCCCTCCTCCCCCCACCCAAGTGGCACCAGCTTCTCGTTTTCACCCACAAACGTACAAACCCCGTAAAGGACAGCATCCAGGGTCAGGATTAAACCGGGGTCTCTGGCGCTGTCGGGCAGCAACTCTACCGCTGCGCCACCGTGGACTTGGTGGGCCGCAGGGCCAGTTTCCATTCCGCAACCTCTAAACTCAGCTAGATTTAACCCACCATGCCACCAATTCTGGTGCCATCCTCAAACTTATGCCCCTGTCCCACTTATAAAACCTGAACGGAAACCTCTGGAGACTCTGCGCCCCACCCAAGGTTTCCGTGCGGTTCCCGGAGGTTTCTGTCAGTCTCCCCACCTGCTTTCACTACCTGCAACCTCCGGCAACCACCTGCAACCTCCGGGAACCGCACGGAAACCTTGGGTGTGGCGCAAAGTCTCCAGAGGTTTCAGGTTCAGGTTTCCTAAGTGGGACAGGGGCATAACCAATCATGCCACCTGCAATTCTCATCCAAATCATTAGTGTACAGATGACAAACCGTGGGCCCCCGCACTGACCCCCTGAGGCCCACCACTAGTCACTGGTATCCAATCTGAAAAACAACCCTCCACGAACACCCTCTTCATCCATCACCAGTTTACAACTTTTTTCCACTTTGAATGAACATTTGATGTAAATCAGATCTAGAACAAAACAAAAGATGCATATGCATATGCTCAGAGCCTGAAATGTAAAGATAAGCTAGAAATACCCAGCGGATAACAAGTAGAAAGAGAAACAGCATCATCGTTCCAGAGAAAGATATTGATCGCTTCAAATCCTTGTCAGCAACGTATCACATATTATCTTCATCAAGATATCAATAATTAATTTCGGAATCTTAGTAGCAGTCTTTTCCATTACATCAAACACTGTGATGCCTCATCTGATATTTCTTTCAACTTTTAATTTATTAATTGAGGTCGAGTGGGCTGGGTCTCTATTCCTTGGAGCGCAGGAGGATGAAGGGTGATCTTATAGAGGTGTATAAAATCTTGAGAGGAATAGATCGGGTAGATGCACAGAGTCTCTTGCCCAGAGTAGGGGAATCGAGGACCAGAGGACATAGGTTCAAGGTGAAGGGGAAAAGATTTAATAGGAATCTGAGGGGTAACTAGGGGACATAGTTGCAGAATAAGGGGGGGCTCTTTTAAAACTGAGATGAGGAAGAACTTCTTCACCCAGAGGGTGGTTAATTTATGGAATTCACTGCCCCAGGGAGCAGTGGAAGCAGAAACTTTAAATATATTTAAGACTAAAATAGATGTTTTTTTAGCTGCCAAGGGGATAAGGGGCTACGGGGAGAGGGCAGGGATATGGACCTAGGTATGGTTAGTATAGTAAGACCTGAGTGATCTCCTGGACAAGTGTCGATCGCCTGGATTGGGGTCGGAGAGGAATTTCCCGGATTTTTTTCCCGAATTGGACCTGGGTTTTTATCCGGTTTTTTGCCTCCCCCAGGAGATCGCGAGGTTCTTGGGGTGGAGAGGGGTGATAGCGGTATAAAGGGGAGGGTAGTGTCTTGTGTTCTGTGTCTTGTGTCTACTGTTTGTGGGTAAGTGTGTCTGTTTAGTGTTCAGCCATGAGCGAATGGCGGTGCGGGCTCGACGGACCTGGTGGTCTACTCTCGCACCTACTTTCTATGTTTCTATGTTTCTATATATGTAAAGGGTCGGCACAGTGGCACAGCGGTAGAGCTGCTGCCTTAATAATAATAATAATGGATGGGATTTATATAGCGCCTTTCTAATACTCAAGGCGCTTTACATCGCATCATTCATTCACTCCTCAGTCACACTCGGTGGTGGTAAGCTACTTCTGTAGCCACAGCTGCCCTGGGGCAGACTGATGGAAGCGTGGCTGCCAATCTGCGCCTACGGCCCCTCCGACCACCACCAATCACTCACACACATTCACACACATTCACACACAGGCAAAGGTGGGTGAAGTGTCTTGCCCAAGGACACAACGACAGTATGCACTCCAAGCGGGATTCGAACCGGCGACCTTCCAGTCGCCAGCCGGACACTTAGCCCATTGTGCCATCTGTCGTCCCGAGTGCCGGTGCCAGAGACCCGGGTTCCATCCTGACTTAGGGTGCTGTCTGTACGGAGTTTGCATGCTCTGCCTGTGACCACGTGGGCTTTCCCTGGGTGCTCTGGTTTCCTCCCACACTCCAAACACCTACAAGATTTGAGGTTAATTGGCTTTGGTCAAGATTGTAAATTGTCCCCAGTGTGTGTAGGATAGTGTTAGCGTATGGGGATCGGCAGTCGGCACGAACTCGATGGGCCGAAGCGCCTGTTTCCACGCTGTATCTCTAAACGAAAGTTTCATACTCTAGACTGGTCATAAGCAGGGTTAGTCATGTGTTGGTATTGGTTTATCGTTGTGGGAAAAACATGGGAATAATGTTGTATTGTGTGCGAACCTTTCTGTATCTTCCCCTGTGCTCTATTTATTATATTTGAGTTATATATCTAAGTATGGAACATCTGAGTAAGAAGGAAATGTAGATGCAGGATTACACCAAAGATAGTCACAGAAAGCTGGAGTAACTCAGCGGGACGGGCAGCATCTCTGGAGAAAAGGAATGGTTAACGTTTTGGGTCGAGACCCTTCTGAAGAAGGCTCAAGATCTGAAGAAAGGCGTCGACCCAAAACACCACCTATTTCCTTTCTCCAGAGATGCTGCCTGACCTGGTAGGTTACTCCAGCATTTTGTGTCTGTCTATGGTAGATCTGATCTGTTTGACTACCATGCAATTTTAGATGGTTGGTCGGCATAGATTCCATGGACCGAATGGCCCGTTTCAACGCTGTATCTCTAAACTAAACTAAATTAAACTAAACAGGTTGGGGGAGACACAAATTTAATTTAGTTTAGTTCAGTTAAGTTTAGAGATACAGGTGGAAACAGGCCCTTCCTTCGATCCACTCTGTACAGACAGCACCCGTAGTCAGGATCAAAACCCGGATCTCTGGCGTTGTGAGGCAGCAACTCTACCGCTGCGCCTCCGTGCCGCGGAATGTAATCTGGCTGAACGAGGTTCAACCTGCTGTGTGTTATCACAAACCTCCTGACTGTTGAAGCCTTGCTCTGCATCTGGCCCTGACAGCTGTTGTGTGGTGAATTTCTGGAATTCATTGCCACAGATGCCTGTGGAGGCCAAGTCAACGGGTGTATTTAAGGCAGAGATAGATAGACTCTTGATTAGTGCGGGTGTCAGAGATTGTGGGGAGAAGGCAGGAGAATGCGGTTAGGAGGGTTAGGATCTAGCTATATCTGCCTTAAAAATATACACTGACGGCCTCCACAGCCTTCTGTGGCAAAGAATTCCACAGATTCACCACCCTCCGACTATAGATATCTCCTTCCTAAAAGAACGCCCTTTGATTCTGAGGTGATCACCTCTATTCCTAGACTCTCCCTCCCACCAGTGGAAACATCCTTTCCACATCCATATTGTGGTCACTTCCTCCTAGTGGTTCCATTACTTTCTCTTATTAAGAGAGTCTAGGTGCTGTCTGTACGGAGTTTGCACGTTTTCCCCGTGACCCGCGTGGGTTTTCTCCCACACTCCAAAGACGTACAGGTTTGTAGGTTACTTGGCTTGGCGTGTGTGTTTAAAATTGTCCCTAGTGTGTGTGTGTAGGATAGAAACATAGAAAAATAGGTGCAGGAGTAGGCCATTCGGCCCTTCGAGCCTGCACCGCCATTCAATACGATCATGGCTGATCATACTGTGTTAATGTGCTGGGATCGCTGGTCGGGGCGGACTCGGTGGGCCGAAGGGCCTGTTTCCCCGCTGTATCTCTCAACTAAACAAAATGTATCCAATAAGCTCTCTTATTAAGTCTGGTTCACTGCACGACACTAAATCTAGAATTGGCTTGTATCGCAACGGGTTTTGTAACAAACGCTGATTAGGTGATCAGAGCGAGTGGCCGCCATTCGGACAGAAAGGAGGGAGAGATGTGAGATCAGTCATGGTCCATCATCAGCGGTCACTAGAAATGAGTATGACTGTCCTCTCCTCTCCTCTCCTCTCCATAGGGTCGTCTACTTGTGGGTCTGCAGATGTCTGTGGAGGCCTATCCGCGATCCACACACACCTTGGTCATGGTTACAAGGCAGACAATGTAGGTGGGTCGTTCATTCGTGATACGCTCAGTACGATACGATAGAACTTTATTCATCCCCGGAGGCCGACAGTCACAACGCACAACACTTGACATTAAAATTAAATTAATAGTGAACAAAAAAGTAGAAAGGCAAGCGACTGTTGGCGGGCTGCCTTAACCGGAAGGGACGAACAAACCAACAAACAAAAACAGACGTATCCCCTGGGCAGAGGATTCTAAACCAAAGATCCTATAGCGGAGCAAGATAGACCACTCCTGCTAAATGCAATGGGCTGACGTGTAGTACGCAACGGAGCGGAACGTGGGCCTTTTTATCATCCATTTCAGTAACCCGACCCGACCCGACCCGCAGTGTAATCAACGTTGCGGGGGAACAGTTTGTATTAATAAATTATAATTCTGAAAATGAGGGGAAGGTTTTTCCCAAATAACTTTTATTTTTACGAGGGATGTTTCCGTTAGCGGCTTCCGTCTCCGCACTAGTATCTTTGCTCCGCTACGATGGGATCTTTGGTGCGGGGACGGAAGCCGGTTACAGAAATGGCGCCGAAAATTACCCGTGAATTTGCCCGTGAGCGTACTACGTCATTTTTGTCGAGTGGGCCATCTTGCTCGCTATAGGATCTTTGTTCGAAACTAGAGGGTATCCCCCTCCCCCTCCTCCCCCCCATCCCCTATGCAAAGTCTCCACTGTCTTCACACAAGTGTTTGTGAGCCCAGGGTATGTGTGGTTCATGACACACACACAGTGATAGAACATTTCCGTGTGACTCATCAAATTCTGTGACGGTCGGGAAGGGCTTTGGTATCGAAACTCAGCAGCTGCTCATATCACATCATTACAGAGCAGGGGCTGCAAGATAAATTAATTCCTCTCCAACAGTCTCTGCCATTCCCTGCCCCCTCTCCCACTCACTTTCCGCTCACACCTCTCCCTAACCCTCCCTCTTCACCCCTCCCTTTATACCCACCCTCTCTCTTCCCCATCACTCTCTCCCTCTCCCTCCCTGCTCTCTCTCTCTCCCTTTTCCTCTGTCCCCTCCCCTCCTCCCAATCCCCACTTCTTTCTCAACTCCGTCACCCCACTCCCTCTCCCCCTTCATTTTCCCCCCTCCCCCTTCTCCCTCCTTCTTTCTCTCCCCTCCCCCTCTCCTCTTTCTCACCCCACTCCCTCTTCCCCTCCCTCTCTGCTTCACTCTCCCCCTCTCTCTCCTCTTCCCCTCACCATCCCCCTCTCCCCCCCATCCATTCCCTCCGCCCCCCAAGACCAGTCACGGTGGCGCAGCGGTAGAGTTGCTGCCTTACAGCGAATGCAGCGCTGGAGACCCGGGTTCGATCCCGACTACGGGTGCTGTCTGTACGGAGTTTGTACGTTCTCCACGTGACCTGCGTGGGTTTTCTCCGAGATCTTCGGTTTCCTCCCACACTCCAAAGACGTACATGTTTGTAGGTTGATTGGTTTGGTAAATATAAAAATTGTCCCTAGTGTGTGTAGGATAGTGTTAATGGGCGGGGATTGCTGGTCGGCGCGGACCCGGTGGGCCGAAGGGCCTGTTTCCGTGCTGTATCTCTAAACTAAACTAAACTCCCTCCCCTCCCCCTCCCACAGTTTCCCTGCAATGAGTCCGAAGAAGGGTCTCGACTTGGAAACATCACCCCTTCCTTCTCTCCAGAGATGCTGCCTGTCCCACTGAGTCACTCCAGCACCTGTCCTGCAATGAAACAAAGATGGACAAACCCAGATTATGATGACCAGTATCCTGTTTACTGACTGTTACAGTACGTGCAATACAATACTGTCATTCGAGTCACCCTGGGACTGTGGGCGTTTGGTGAGATCGCGGCTGAGAATGTCGACCTCTCCTCATCACCCCAACCTACTTTCCCCTCAGCCCAGGGAGAGATCGAATCAACAAGAAGGGTCTCGAACTGAAACATCACCCCTTCCTTCTCTCCAGAGATGCTGCCTGTCCCGCTGAGTTACTCCAGCTTTTTGACTCTGTCTTCTATAATAAAGATGCCTTTTGTCATTGAACACTTTGTGTTCATCAGTGAATTTGATCTCATAGTTAATGGGAACAATGTGTTTAAAGAAACAAATGAATGCGAGAGGGAGAGGCGTTGCAGGTCATACAGACTATGCTGTGTGGGAAGGAACTGTAGATGCAGATTTATAAATCATCGGTGGTCACTCGAAACAGTATGACTGTCCTCTCCTCTCCATAGGGGTCGTCTACTTGTGGGTCTGCAGATGTCTGTAGAGGCCGATCCGCGATCCACACACCTTGGTGCAACGTGGGCAGTGAAGACTGGCGGTGGTTGGCAGTCGTCGAGCCCCCATACAGCGCGGAAACAGGCCCTTCGGCCCACCGAGTCCGCACCGACCAGCGATCCCCGCACATTAACACTATCCTACACACACTAGGGGCAGTTTTACACATACACCAAGCCAATTGACCAACCAACCTGCACGCCTTTGGAGTGTGGGAGGAAAGCGAAGATCTCGGATAAAACCCACGCTGGTCACAGGGGGAACGTGCAAACTCCGTACCGACAGCACCCATAGTCGGGATCGAACCCGGGTCTCTGGTGCTGCAGGCGCTACAAGGCAGCAATTCTACCGCCCATAGTTTTTGAGTTGAAAGAGCTTGAATGTGTGTTTAACACGGAACATAATTTAATGCCGGTTGACTTAATTTCCCTTCCACTGCTTAAGTGTCAGATACCATTGACAAAGTTTCACTCGCCTCTCGAAGTTTCACTCACTAACTAATTAACACTAGCAGATTTCCACATTGACATTTCATCTTACTATTTCCACACCCACTCTGTTTTACACCGCCTTTGTTGAACCACCTCAACAAGTCCCCACGGGAAAATGTGCTTCTGTGTTTTTTGAAAGCAAAATGTGGAATTCTTGGCACGGAAAGGCTGTGGAGGCCAAGTCAGCGGATATTTTGAACTAAATATTTGAGCTTAGCTGCGGTAAAAAGCAAAGCAATCCTGGCAATGTATCCCTGGAGAAAGTAGATGAGGAGGGATTTCTTTACCCACAGGGTGATCAATCTGTGGAATTCATTGCCACACACGGCAGTGGAGGCCAAATCACTAGGTGTTTTTATAAGCCACAGATTGGCAGATTCTTGATTAGTGCGGGTGTCAGGGGTTATGTTCAAGTTCAAGTTCAAGTGAGTTTATTGTCATGTGTCCCTGTATAGGACAATGAAATTCTTGCTTTGCTTCAGCACACAGAACATAGTAGGCATTTACTACAAAACAGATAAATGTGTCCATATACCATAATATAAATATATACACACATGAATAAATAAACTGATAAAGTGCAAATAACAGAAAATGGGTTATTAATAATCAGAGTTTTGTCCGAGCCAGGTTTAATAGCCTGATGGCTGTGGGGAAGTAGCTATTCCTGAACCTGGTTGTTGCAGTCTTCAGGCTCCTGTACCTTCTACCTGAAAGTAGCAGGGAGATGAGTGTGTGGCCAGGATGGTGTGGGTCTCTGATGATACTGCCAGCCTTTTTGAGGCAGCGACTGCGATAAATCCCCTCGATGGAAGGAAGGTCAGAGCCGATGATGGATTGGGCAGTGTTTACTACCTTTTGTAGTCTTTATAATAATAATAATAATGGATGGGATTTATATAGCGCCTTTCTAATACTCAAGGCGCTTTACATCGCATTATTCATTCACTCCTCAGTCACACTCGGTGGTGGTAAGCTACTTCTGTAGCCACAGCTGCCCTGGGGCAGACTGACGGAAGCGTGGCTGCCATTCTGCGCCTACGGCCCCTCCGACCACCACCAATCACTCACACACATTCACACACATTCACACACAGGCAAAGGTGGGTGAAGTGTCTTGCCCAAGGACACAACGACAGTATGCACTCCAAGCGGGATTCGAACCGGCCACCTTCCGGTCGCCAGCCGAACACTTAGCCCATTGTGCCATCTGTCGTCCCAAATGATGGGGAGAAGGCAGGAGAATGGGGTTAAGAGGGAGAGATGGATCAGCCATGATTGAATGGCGGAGTAGACTTGGTGGGCCGAATGGCCTCATTCTACTCCTATTCCTTATGACTGTGGAACCTGATGCCGTTCATTGTCGGCACGGAGTTATATTTTAATCAGGTAACAATTTTTCCAAGTGGGTTGAGAATTAAAGATCCAAGCCTGAGTCATTGTTTAGCATTCGGCCCATCGAGTCAACTCTGACCTTCAATCACAGCTGACCTATATTTTCCTCTCGCCCCGATAAGCCTGCATTCTTCCCGTAACTTTCGGCTGATCTGGTTCAAAGAAGGTTGCCGGTAATGCTCCTGCAATTTATGATGCGATCTCATCCTGTAAACAATAGGTAATCCCATTAAAGCCGAGTTTATCATCTACTGTTGTTTAGTTTAGTCAAGTCAAGAGAATGGGGTTGAGGGAGAGAGTTAGATCAGCCATGATTGAATGGCGTAGTAGCTTTGATGGGCCGAATGGCCTAATTCAAGTCTAGTCAAGAGACTTTATTGTCATGTGTCCCAGATAGGACAATGAAATTCTTGCTTGCTGTAGCACCAGGATATTATAGTCATAAATACTGATTAGATCATTGTGTCCATATACCATAGAATATATATATACACACACATCAATAAACAGATAAAGTGCAATAGGCTGTTATAGTTCAGAGTTTGTTTGAAGTTGTGTTTAATAGCCTGATGGCTGTGGGGAAGCAGCTGTTCCTGAACCTGGATGTAACAGATTTCAATCTCCTGTACTTTCTACCTGAAGGCAGCTGAGAGATGAGTGTGTGGCCAGGATGGTGTGGGTCCTTGATGATGCTGGCAGCCTTTTTGAGGCAGCGACTGCGATAGATCCCCTCGATGGAAGGGAGGTCAGAGCCGATGATGGACTGGGCAGTGTTGACAGCATTTTGCAGTCTTTTCCGCTCCTGGACATTCAAGTTGCTGAACCAAGCCACGATGCAACCGGTCAGCATGCTCTCTACTGTGCACCTGTAGAAGTTCGAGAGAGTCCTCCTTGACAAACCGACTATCCGTAATCTTCTCAGGAAGTAGAGGTGCTGATGTGCTTTCTTTATGATTGCATCATTGTTCTGGGACCAGGAGAGATCTTCAGAAATATGAACGCCCAGGAATTGGAAGTTCTTGACCCTTTCCACCATCGACCCGTTGATATAACAGGACTGTGGGTTCCCATCCTACCCCTTCTAAAGTCCACAATCAGTTCCTTGGTTTTGCTGGTGTTGAGAGCCAGGTTATTGTGCTGGCACCATTTGGTCAATCGGTCGATCTCGATTCTATACTCTGACTCGTCCCCATCAGTGATACGTCCCACGACAGTGGTGTCGTCGGCGAACTTGATGATGGAGTTCGCACCATGTCCGGCTGCGCAGTCATGAGTATAGAGTGAGTACAGCAGGGGGCTGAGCACGCAGCCTTGAGGTGCTCCCGTGCTGATTGTTATTGAGGCTGACACATTTCCACCAATACGGACAGACTGTGGTCTGTGAATGAGGAAGTCGAGGATCCAGTTGCAGAGGGATGCGCAGAGACCCAGATCTGAGAGCTTGGTAACCAGCTTGGAGGGGATGATTGTGTTAAATGCCGAGCTGTAGTCAATGAATTACAGCCTGACATACGAGTTTTTGTTGTCCAAGTGGTCCAGAGCGGAGTGGAGAGCCAGCGAGATCGCATCCACCGTTGATCTGTTGTGGCGGTAAGCGAACTGCAGTGGGTCCAGGTTTTTGTCGAGGTAGGAGTTGATTTGCTCCATGATCAGCCTCTCAAAGCGCTTCATCACCACCGGCGTTAGTGCCACTGGTCGATAGTCATTGAGGCACGTCACCTTACTCTTCTTGGGCACCGGTATTATTGATGCCCTTTTAAAGCAGGTGGGGACCTCAGACCTCAGAAGTGAGAGGTTGAAAATGTCCGCAAAAACTCCCGCCAGTTGGTCCGCACAGGTTTTGAGAACACGACTGGGTATACCATCAGGTCCAGCGCGCTTTCTGAGGGTTCAGAAAGCGCCTGGACCCTTACACCAACTCTGAGAGACCCTTACACCATGACACAACCCAGAGAATGCTCCCAACACCCATTACACAGAATGTGGATGCAAGAATGTGGATCCGGTTCGATCCTGACCACGGGTGCTGTCTGTACGGAGTTCGCACGTTCTACCTGCAACTGCGTGCATTTTCTCCAGGTGCTCCGGTTTCCCCCCACACTCCAAAGACACACAGGTTTGTAAAAACAGAGAAACTTAGAAAATAGGTGCAGGAGTAGGCCATTCGGCCCTTCGAGCCAGCACCGCCATTCAATATGATGGTGGTTGATCATCCACAATCAGTACCCCGTTCCTGCTTTCTCCCCATATCCCTGGATTAAGGGGGAAATCTTTTAGGACCGAGATGAGAAAAAAAAAATTCACACAGAGAGTGGTGAATCTGTGGAATTCTCTGCCACAGAAGGTAGTTGAGGCCACAGTTCATTGGCTATATTTCAGAGGGAGTTAGATATGGCCCTTGTGGCTAAAGTGATCAGGGGGTATGGAGAGAAGGCAGGTACAGGATACTGAGTTGGATGATCAGCCATGATCATATTGAATGGCGGTGCTGGCACGAAGGGCCGAACGGCCTACTCCTGCACCTATTTTCTAAGTTTCTTTGTTTTTACAAACCTGTGTGTCTTTGGAGTGTGGGGGGGGGAAACCGGAGCACCCGGAGAAAATGCACGCAGTTACAGGTAGAACGTGCAAACTCCGTACAGACAGCACCCGTGGTCAGGATCGAACCGGGTGGCCTACCTGCACCTATTGTCTATGTTTCTATGTTTCCGTTAGCCCGGAGAGCTAAATCTAACTCTCTCTTGAAAACATCCAGTGAATTGGCCTCCACTGCCTTCTGTGGCTGCTCGCTAACATATAAAACATGGGGATGACTATAAAGTGTGAGGTATGCTTTGATCTGTCTGTGTTTCACTGTGCACCAAATATTGAAACATGTTCAGCTCAACAGCAAATCTCCCCGACAGGTTTATGCTTCTTGTTGCCAGCTGTCTGCAGCTAGAAGCAAAATGTATATTGGTGTTACTGTAAGATTTATTACAGCAGCTGGTGGCAGGAAGTGATCGCGTTAGGTCTATTATTGTCATGTGTACCGAGGGACAGCGTAACTTCTGAGGCTGTGACAACTCTGCGGGTCAGGCAGCATCTCTGGAGAACATGGATAGGTGGACACTTTTACACTTTTACACTTTTACACTTTTACACTTTTACACATTTACACTTCAACTCCCCCTCCCACCCCGTATCCGACCTCTCTGTCCTGGGTCTCCTCCGTGGCCAGAGCGAGCAACACCGGAAATTGGAGGAACAGCACCTCATATTCCGCTTGGGTAGCCTGCATCCTGGGGGCTTGAACATTGAATTCTCCCAATTTTGTTAGTCCTTGCTGTCTCCTCCCCTTCCTCAGCCCTCCTGCTGTCTCCTCCCATCCCCCAGCCTTCGAGCTCCTCCTCCTTTTTACTTTTCTTCCCCCCCCCCCCCCCCCCCGGATCAGTCTGAAGAAGGGTTTCGGCCCGAAACGTTGCCTATTTCCTTCGCTCCTTAGATGCTGCTGCACCCGCTGAGTTTCTCCAGCATTTTTGTGTAACCAGGTTTGTAGGTTAATAGGCTTGGCATCAGTTTCTCCAGCACCTTTGTCTACCTATGAATGATTAAGCCTCACTGACGCTGCAGGCAGTTTTGTGACCAGACATTTCCTCTTGAAAGTAGATTCAATAATAACTTCAAAGGATGCAGTGCCCACAAGCAGTTGAACACTGCAGGTTAATGTGTAAATGTGTAAAGAGCATATGACTGGATTTCACCCACACAGACTTAGTTCAACCAACTTTCACAACACCGCCCTACACTCGGGATTATAGTGCTTTGATATTGCTGCTCTTATGGAAACATAGAGTGTTACAGCGTGGAAACAAGCTCTTAAGCCCTCGTTGCCCACACCCAACATGTCCCAGCTACACTAGTCCTGCGTTTGCCCCATATCCCTCCAAACCAGTCCCATCCATGTTCCCGTCTAACTGTTTCTTAATTCCGCTGAGATAGTTGTCCAACAAGGTTGACTGATTGTTTAAGAAGGAACTGGAAAATCGAAGGTACACAAAAATGCTGGAGAAACTCAGCGGGTGCAGCAGCATCTATGGAGTGAAGGAAATAGGCAACGTTTTTCGGGACGAAACCCAAAGGAAATAGGCAACGTTTCGGGTCGAAACCCAAAGGGTTTCGGGACGAAACGTTGCCTATTTCCTTCGCACCTTAGATGCTGCTGCACCCGCTGAGTTTCTCCAACATTTTTGTGTACCTTCGATTTTCCAGTTCCTTCTTAAACAATCAGTCAACCTTGTTGGACAACTATCTCAGCGGAATTAAGAAACAGTTAGACGGGAACATGGATGGGACTGGTTTGGAGGGATATGCACCTCGGCCTGCGTGGCGGCACTGCATTGGAGCGCTGGAGCGCTGGAGCGGAGCGGAGCGGAGCGGGCGATGCCTTGCCTGGGTCGCCGCGCTGGAGCTCTGGCGAGCTGGACCGCCGTGAGCAACATCTCCGGGCTGCGGGTTTGCGGAGCGGAGAGACGGCGTGCGTAGAGGCGGCAAGGCGGCAGTGAGGAGAGCGGTCGCCGACTTTTTCATCGGGAGCCTGGGAGCTCCAAACCGGCGCGGCCTTGTCGGCTTCGGCAGCCGCGGGCTCCAACCAGGAAGCGGCCGTTCCAAGTGGCCCAGCCGCCGAAAGGACTCTCCCGACGCCGGGGCAAGACCACCCGGTGAGAACGGCCAGGGACATCGGGCCTCCGTAGAGGCAATTGCGGTGGCCCCAATAGGCCTGACTTTGGGGTGAACAAGGGGTGGGGACTGGACATTGTGCCTTCCTCCACAGTGCTATCCACTGTGGGGGGATGATTTTTTTTTGTCTAACTGTAGTCTTGTAGGTCTGTGTCCAAGATGGCTGCCGTGAAGAGAGAGTGGACGCTGGCACGAATTGGTTGCCGCTGCTCTCTCTTCACACTGTGTTTCTGATTTTCTGTTTTTGGATTGAATTCTGTTTTTAATTTGTGTCATTGTGATGTCTTTAATTACTTGTTTTACTCCGATTATATGTTTTTATTCCGATTACTATGTAAGGTGTCCTTGAGATTTTGTATGAAAGGCGCCCATTAAATATAAAATTTATTATTATTATTACCTAAGGTTGACTCACTATTGCCCAGTCGTACACCTATCCATGTTCTCCAGAGATGCTGCCTGACCCGCTGAGATGTCACAGCCTCAGAATTAAACAGTGTTCCTATAGGAAGGAGGTGAGGAGGAATTTCTTTAGTCAGATGGTGGTGAATCTGTGGAATTCTTTGCCACAGAAGGCTGTGGAGGCCACAAGTCAGTGGATATTTTTAAGGCAGAGATAGATAGATTCTTGATTAGCGCGGGTGTCAGAGGTTATGGGGGGGAAGGCAGGAGAATGGGGTTAGGAGGGAGAGATCGGTCAGCCACGATTGATTGAATGGAGGAGTAGACTTGATGGGCCGAATGGCCAAATTCTCCTCCTATCACTTATGAATCCCGGTGATACCATGCTTGTGTTCTCTGTCGGGCACCCGCGATCTTGGTGAAATGGCCGCTGCCATGCCCTGGCGGCAGGCCTGCCTTGCTTGCCGCAGTACCGGGGAACCCACCTCGGAGTGGGCCTGATGTTCACCTCCTGCTCGCTCCCGAACACCGGGAACCGGAGAGAAGGTGGGCGATGGGAGTTGGCGACGGCTGCAGACGCTGGAACAAAGTCTTACTTTCCGCTCCCTCAAGGTCGGGGCTGGGCGGTCCCCCCTCCCCCGTGGAGAGGGACGACGGCCCACGGGACAATACGGGCAGAAGCGACGGCGGCAACGGGACTTTAGGACCAGGACTTTGAAAAGGCCATTCAGGCAACTGAACCATTCTATCAAGAACTGGAGAGCAGTCCTGACCTCTCATCTACCTCATTGGAGAGCCTTGGACTATCTTTAAGGGCCTGTCCCACGAGCATGCGACCTGCGCGACCAAACTGGAAGCGGGGGCCGCGCGGAGGTCGAGTGAGTGACGTGAAGTTCGAGCGAAGTCCACGGGAAGTTCGCGCATGACGTACGCCGTCGAGACGCTGCGCACGCCCGTCGAGGCGGTGACGTACGGCGTCGAGGCGACTGTGGGCCGGCAGGTTGTTGCCGCGCGGAAGTTTTGAACACGGTCGGCTTTTCGGAGCCCCGCGCGATGTCGGGACCAGCTCCGCACAACTCCATACGGCTCCGGCGATTGAAGTAGGACCGGCCCCGCGAGGCCGTACGGCTCAAGCGACCACGTTAGGTCGCGCTTGCCGCATGGAGTCGCGTGCTCGTGGGACCTTTGCACTGAACGTTATTCCCTTAATCCTGTATCTGTACACTGTGGACGGCTTGATTGTGCTCATGTCTGGTCTTTACGCTGATTGGATAGCACGTAACAAAATAAGCTTTCCCCTGTACCTCAGTACACGTGACAATAAGATAAACTAAGTTAAATATGGTGGGCTGTTTCAATGCATTCTGTACTTTTGTTTTAGATTAGTTTACAGCGCGGAAACAGGCCCTTCATCCCACCGAGTCCGTGCCGACCAGCGATCCCCGCACACTAACGCTATCCTACACGTACGAGGAACAATTTACAATTGTGCCGAGCCAATTAACCTACAAACCTGCACGTCTTTGGAGTGTGGGTAGGAGCCGGAGCACCCGGGAGAAAACCCACGCGGGTCACGGGGAGAATGTGCAAACTCCGTACAGACAGCAGCGACAGTCGGGATTGATCCCCGGGTCACCGGTGCTGTGAGGCAGCAACTCTAGCGCTGCGCCACCCGTGCCGTCGAACGTACTCGGGGATTGTACGTGTGCGTGGCAATAATCTCACAGATCTATCGGCAATAAAATTAATTCTCCGTACCTTGGTAAACGTGGTGGTACGGTCGGTGGGGGTGCTGCAAGCCGGCGCCCTGTCAGCAGCGCGTCCGTTTTTTTCTGCTTTTTTTGTTTTTTTAGTATGGTTTAATGTATATTTTTAATGTTTCTCTGTGTGTCTTGTGTGCGGGGTGGTGTGGGGGGGGGTAAGGGGGAAACCGCTTCAGTCGCCTACTCCACGGAGAGGCGACTTTTTCCAGGTCGCCTCCCCCGTGGCCTAACGGCAAGGATCGGCGCGGCCTTTCCCGGAGATGCGACTGGGGCTTCAGTGGCGGGCGCAGTGTGGACTCTCGGCGTGGAGCGGGCGAGCCCTCGCTGGGGCTCGCCGGAGGGGAGCGCTCCGTTTTGCTGGCCCGCGGCAGCCGGCAGCCTGAAGCCGCGGTCTGCACAGCTCCAGCTGGCGCGGCGTCTGCAGCCCGGGATCTCATGTTGGGGACCCGGGGGGAAGAAGAAGCTCCATTGCCCGGCCCGCGGCCTATTTCTACCGCGGGCGCGGTGGCGACTTACTATCACCCCTGGAGGGGAGCTTCGTCTGTCGGCCCTGCAGTCTGCGGTGCTTCTGGCTGCGGCGCGAACTTTAAATCTTCGACCGCCGGCCTGCGGCCTACACCAGCCTGAAGCCGCAGTCTCCGGTGGGGAAGAGCCGATCCTGGACTTACCTTGACTTTTACCTTGTCCTTTTTCCATCTGAACGCCTGCAGCAGTGGCTGCGGAGGGTTGAGGTCCTGACCACGGGGGGGAAAATGGAGGAGGACTGGCCAATATCTGTGCCTTCCACCACAGTGATGAATGCTGTGGTGGATGTTTATGTTAAATGTTTATTGTGCTTGTGTGTTCTTTATCATTGTATCGCTGCTGACAAATTCATTCACTTGCACTTTATGTGCAATGTGACGAATAAAACTGATTGATTGATTGATTGATTGATTGATTGATTGATTGATTGATTGATTGATTGATTGATTGATTGATTGATTGATTGATTGATTGATTGATTGATTGATTGATTGATTGATTGATTGATTGATTGATCGATTGATTGATTGATTGATTGGTAAAAAAAACATTGAAATGTGAATAAACAAGCTTATTTCATTTATTGCTCACAGTACAAATATAAATAGCATAATATATTTTTTAATTAAAGGTTTTAACCATCTATTCACAGTCAGTAATATTCCCCAGCCCACACTTTCCCGTTCACCACACACACGTTTTGGGCAAGTCCACGCATGGTGGCAATTCTGTGACCCCCCCCCCCTCCCCGCGTTACATTCCACTCCCCCCCTTTCACCTTTCCCACCCTTTCACCCCCTCCCCTTACACTCCCTTACCCCTCCCCCTTCACCCCCCACACCCCCCTTCCCCCACTCACCCTTCTTCACCCACACATCTTACTTCCCCACTCTCCCCCCTCCTCTCCATTCCTTCCTCCGGCTTCACAATTTGTAACTCTTCTATTCTTTTCTCTCATGATTTCTTTTACCCCCATCTCTGTTCTTTGACCAACCATCTGCCTATCTAACAAACACCCCCCCCCCCTTTTTTCACTGTGTTCACCTTTTACCTGCCGGACTTTGTCCTGCTCCTCCTCTCTTCCAGCTTTCTACCCCCCCCCCCCCCCCCCCACCCCCCACACACAATCGGTCTGAAAAAGGGTCCCGACCCCAAACGTCACCTATCCATGTTCTCCAGGGATGCCGCCTGACCTGCAGAGTTTTACTCCAATAAAAAGACACAGCGTGCTGGAGTAACTCAGCGGGCCAGGCAGCATCTCTGGGGAACGCAGATAGGTGACGTTTCGGGTCGGGACCCAACTTCACCAACGATGTGCAGCTTTCTTATGTCGGCCAGCATCTGCGGGTCCTTGCTTCCACACCACCCACCCACCAAGAACAAAACGTGGGCAGGAACAGCAATGTTGCACAAACATCCCAATCAGCGCTGCACCTCACCAGGCACAACTAAGAACAATAATTACTAACAAAAACAAAGTTAAATAAAGTGCAATGATGCAATGCTACGGAGGCATAAAGCAGCCCAGGAAATAGAAATAAGTATGCAGCCAGAGGGGGGGGGGGAGGGAGATGGGGGGGAGAGAGATGGGGGGAGAGAGAGGGGAGGGAGAGAGAGGGGAGGGAGAGAGGGCGGGGAGAGAGGTGGGAGAGAGAGGTGGGGGAGAGATGGGGGGAGAGATGGGGGGAGAGATGGGGGGAGAGGGGGTGAGAGGGGGGGAGAGGGAGGGGGAGAGAGGGGGAGAAAGGGGAGGGAGAGAGAGAGATATCCTTGTTTAGTACAAGTATCAGGGGTTATGGGGAGAAGGCAGGGGAATGGGGTTAGGAGGGAGAGATAGATCAGCCATGATTGAATGGCGGAGTAGACTTGATGGGCCGAATGGCCTAATTCTACTATTCCTTATGACCTTATGTGCATCACCCGGGGTTTGAACCCTGTAGCTTCCAGGGTTAAGTTGAACATTGGGAGGATCCGTGTTCCCTGCAGAAGCAGTACATGGTGACATTAAGTATTAATTTACTACTGACAACATCAGAACGTTAGCCTGACTCATTTGTTAGCATTTCAAACGCAGTTCTTCCAATGCTTGAGAGCTAGAAAGCTATTTAAAAGCAGGAATATCTAAGGCATCGTGTCAGAGAGCAAACTACTGCGGCTGGACATGCGAAGAGGGGACCGTGGAACGGCCCCAATAGTCAAGGTGGAATAGTCGGTCAACTTTCATCAATCAAAATGGCCACGAGGGCAAGTTGCTCGAGATAACCAAAGAGGCAATACCCTTGGAAGGTGGTAATAGTAATAATCATATAATAAATACAGTGTGGAAACAGGCCCTTCGGCCCAACTTGCCCACACTAGCCAACATGTCCCAGCTACACTAGTCCCACCTGCCTACGCTTGGTCCATATCCCTCCAAACCTGTCCTATCCATGTACCTGTCTAACTGTTTCTTAAACGATGTGCTAGTCCCAGCCTCAACTACCTCTTGTGGCAGCTTGTTCCATACAACCCACCACTCTCTGTGTGAAAAAGTCACCCTACGGATAACGATTAAATCTTTTCCCCTTCACCTTGAACCTATGTCCTCTGGTCCTCGATTCCCCTACTCTGGGCAAGAGACTCTGTGCATCTACCTGATCTATTCCTCTCATGATTTTGTACACCTCTATAAGATCTCCCCTCATCCTACTGTGCTCCAAGGAATAGCGACCCAGCCTACTCAACCTCTCCCTGTAGCTCACACCCTCTAGTCTCTGAACCCTTTCAAGCTTGACAATATCTTTCCTCTAACATGGTGCCCAGAACTGAACACAATATTCTAAATGCGGTCTCACCAACGTCTTATACAACTGCAACAATGACCTCCCAACTTCTATACTCAATACTAGTTACACGCAATGAGTGTGAGCATTGTGTTATCCAAGCACAAGGATGGTTGTTGCGATGATGGTCGCTTCCAATTAGTTTAGTTTAGCAGATGAAATATGCAGGAAAGAACTGCAGATGCTGATTTAAATCGATGATAAGGACAATTTACACTAATGCCAAGCTAATTAGCCTAGAAAATCTGTACGGCTTTGGAATTTGGGAGGAAGTCGTAGATCTCGGAGAAAACCTACGCAGGTGATGGGGAGAGCGTGCAAACTCTGTACAGACAGCGCCTGGTCTGTACAGATCGAACACAAGTGTCTGGCGCTGTAAGGCAGAAACTGGAGCACTGCGCCACCGTGCAGGGGAGAAATGAAGGTGAGACGATGTTCTTTTTTTCACTCTTCATGTGGAACAGAAGTTATAATCTCTGCAGAACCAGACAAAGGGCAGTCACCAAGCAAGCAACACTGGACACGTATACAGAGGAGGCACTGTTGCCCTGAATGTCGTAACTAGCATGTAATTGAACCACGCCCTTTTCATTGGAATAGCATTTGTACGAGCCGACCTTATCTTCAGTAAATTGTCTTATGAGGAGCAAACAATTATCATCGTTGGAGGAACAGGGCAGCTCCTTCACTCCCTCGCCGCTGAACTTCCACGTGTAGTCTGCGTGGTAGGATTGCTTCGGGCAGGAGAGGTACACGGGGATGTCTTGATTCAGGGGCAAGTAGAGCACCGTCCCATTGGATGGAGCCCTTGAGGCCGAGGATCGTGCCATCTCAGCTAGGAGGATGAAGAACAGAGATCGTTAGTCGGCACGGGACCAAAGGAAGTGCAGATGCTGAAATCCTGAGGCAAACACAAAATGGTGGAGGGACTGAACAAGTCAGGCAGCTTCTTTATAACCATATAACAATTACAGCACGGAAACAGGCCCTCTTGGCCCTTCTAGTCCGTGCCGAACACTTACTCTCACCTAGTCCCATCTACCTGCACTCAGACCATAACCCTCCATTCCTTTCCCATCCATATACCTATCCAATGATAAAATCGAACCTGCCTCCACCACTTCCATTGGAAACTCATTCCACACCGCTACCACTCTCTGAGTAAAGAAGTTCCCCCTCATGTTACCCCTAAACTTTTGTCCCTTAATTCTCAAGTCATGTCCTCTTGTTTGAATCTTCCCTACTCTCAATGGAAAAAGCTTATCCATGTCAACTCTGTCTATCCCTCTCATCATTTTAAAGACCTCTATCAAGTCCCCCCTTAAACCTTCTGCGCTCCAAAGAATAAAGACCTAACTTGTTCAACCTTTCTCTGTAGCTTAGGTGCTGAAACCCAGGCAACATTCTAGTAAATCTCCTCTGTACTCTCTCTATTTTAGTTTAGTTCAGTTTAGTTTAGTTGAGTTTAGATTTAGTTTAGTTTAGTTTACTTTAGAGAAACAGCGCGGAAACAGGCCCACCAAGTCCAAGCCGACCAGCGATCCCCGCTCATTAACACTATCCTACACAGACCAGGGACAATTATACACTAACACCAAGCCAATTAACCTACAAACCTGTATGTCATTGGAGTGTGGGAGGAAACCGAAGATCTCGGAGAAAACCCACGCAGGTCACGGGGAGAGCGTACAAACTCCGTACAGACAGCGCCCGTAGTCGGGATCGAACCCGGATCTCTGGCGCTGTGAGGCAGCAACTCTACCGCTGTGCCACAGTGTAGAGGGAAATGGCCAGATACCGTTTCGGGTTGGGATCCTTCTTCAGACTCTAGTTTAGTTTAGTTTAGAGATAAAGGGATTAAGGGCGGCATGGTGGTGCAGCGGTAGAGTTGCTGGCTAATAAAATATGATTATGATTTAGGAAGGAGATGAGGAGGAATTTCTTTAGCCAGAGGGTGGTGAATCCATGGAATTTATTGCCACAGAAGGCTGTGGAGGCCAAGCCACTGGATATTTTTAAGACAGAGACAGATAGATTTTTGATTAGTATGTGGGTCTGGGGTTATGGGGAGAAGGCAGG
>NW_022630227.1:0-32519 GCF_010909765.2 Amblyraja radiata
GTGGCTAAAGGGATCAGGGAGTATGGAGAGAAGGCAGGTACAGGATACTGAGTTGGATGATCAGCCATGATCATATTGAATGGCGGTGCAGGCTCGAAGGGCCGAATGGCCTCTACTCCTGCACCTAATTTCTATGTTTCTATGTTTCTATGTAGCACCTCACACCTATCAGCATTAAACACCATCTGCCATCTTTCAGCCCGCTCTTCCAAAATGGCCTCAATCTCCCTGTAGACTTTGAAAATCCACTTCATTATCCACGGGTGCTGTCTGTAAGGAGTTTGCGCGCTCTCCCTCCCCCTCCCCCCCCCCCTCCGTGGGTTTTCTCCGGGCGCTCCGGTTTCCTCCCGCACTCCAAAGGCGTGCGTGCGGGTTAGTAGGTTTGGTTTGGGAATACAGCGCGGAAACAGGCCATTCGGCCCCACCGAGCCCGTGCTAGCCCAGCGATCGCCCGCTCACACGCTAGTTTGGTTTGGGAATACAGGGCGGAAACAGGCCATTCGGCCCCACCGAGCCCGTGCTAGCCCAGCGATCGCCCGCTCACACGCTAGTTTAGTTTGGGAACACAGCGCGGAAACAGGCCCTTCGGCCCCACCGAGCCCGTGCTAGCCCAGCGATCGCCCGCTCTCACGCTAGTTTAGCGCAGTAATACAGCGCGGAAACACGGCTTTCCCACCGCCGCTAATATCTCTAACATTTAAACATTAAATGTATATAATTGATATAATATTTATATCATTTAAGCCTATATTTCATAACCCCAGGTCAGATCCAACCCCCATTGGCTGTCCCAGCTGTCAGTCGCACATTCCTCGCTCCCATTGGTCGCCCCAGATGTCAGTCACACATTCCTCGCTCCCATTGGTCGCCCCAGATGTCGGTCACTCGATCCTCGCCTCCATTGGCTGGATGCGGGGGGGAGGTCCCGCCTTCAGGTACGTCACGCCTTTCAGGGGGCGGGGAGGGAGAGCGTCGATGCTATTGGTCGACCCGCCCGTCAGTCCCGCCTCTCCCGGGCTCCCATTGGTCCTCACAGCTGTCGGTCACACATTCCTCGCCCCCATTGGTCGCCCCAGCTGTCGGTCACTCAATCCTCGCCTCCATTGGCTGAGTTTGGAGAGAAAGTCCCGCCTTCGTGTACGTCACGCCCTTCAGGGGGCGGGGCGGGAGAGCGTCGACGCTATTGGTCGAAGCGCCCTCAGTCCCGCCTCCCCGGGGCTCCCATTGGTCCCCCCAGCTGTCGGTCACTCAATCCTCGCCTCCATTGGCTGAGTTTGGAGAGAAAGTCCCGCCTTCGAGCACGTCACGCCCTGCAGGGGGCGGGGAAGGGAGAGCGTCGATGCTATTGGTTGACCCGCCCGTCAGTCCCGCCATCCCCGGGCTCCCATTGGTCCCCTCAGCTGCCGCTCCCCCAATCCTCGCTTTGTTATTGGCTCGCTGTCTCCGCCGGAAGTTCCCGCCCCCTCCTCCTAGGTCCCGCCCCCTCCACCACCTCCTCCTCCTCGGGGAAGACAAGATGGAGGCGATGGGTGAGAGGGCGATGGCGGTGGCGGTGGCGACGGCGGCGCCGTTTACCGGGTCTAACACCCACCGGGCGACCCCGGACCCACCGGATTATTGCTCCTTGGACCCCCACGGACACAACCCCGGGTCGAGCGGCGCTCTAGCGCGTAGTAATAGGCCACTCGGCCCACCGCCCCCATACTAGCCCATTCAGTGATGGGTTTCCCCTGTTTTTTGACTCGTATGTTGGATTTTTTGTGGGTAGAGATGGAGAGGGAGAGGAGGAAGAAGGAAGAGGAGGAGGGGGGGAAGGAAAAACGCGGAAAGGGCAAAGAAAGAGGCCACTCGGCCCACAGCCCCCATACTAGCCCACTGGTTTCAGTGGTTTTCCCTCTGTTTTTTGACATATGTAGTGATTTTTTGGGGGCACAGGAGTGGAGGAGGGGGGGGGAGGGAAGGGAAAATGAAGAAAGAGGCCATCCGGCCCACATCCCCCATACTAGCCCGTTTAGTAATGGGTTTTCCCTGTTTTTTGACTCGTATGTTGGATTTTTTGTGTAGAGGGATGGAGAGGGAGAGGAGGAAGAAGGAAGAGGAGGAGGGGGGAAGGGAAAATGTAGAAAGAGCAAAGAAAGAGGCCACCCGGCCCACAGCCCCCATACTAGCCCATTTGGTGATGGGTTTCCCCCTGTTTTATGACTCGTATGTTGGATTTTTTGTGGGTAGGGATGGAGAGGGAGAGGAGGAAGAAGGAAGAGGAGGAGGGGGGGAAGGGAAAACGCTGAAAGAACAAAGAAAGAGGCCACTCGGCCCACAGCCCCATACTAGCCCACTGGATTCAATGCTTTATCGTGTTTTTCCTCTGTTCTTTGACATATGTAGTGATTTTCTGGGGGCACAGGAGTGGAGGAGGAGGAGGGAGGGAAGGGAAAATGTAGGAAAAGCAAAGAAAGATGCCATCCGGCCCACAGCCCCCATACTAGCCCATTTAGTAATGAGTTTTCCCTGTTTTTTGACTCATACGTTGGATTTTTTGTGGGTAGGGATGGAGAGGGAGAGGAGGCAGAAGGAAGAGGAGGAGGGGGGGAAGGGAAAATGTAGAGAAAGCAAAGAAAGAGGCCACTCGGCCCACAGCCCCCATACTAGCCCATTTGGTGATGGTTTTCCCCTGTTTTATGACTCATATGTTGGATTTTTTGTGGGTAGGGATGGAGAGGGAGAGGAGGAAGAAGGAAGAGGAGGAGGGGGGGAAGGGAAAATGCGGAAAGGGCAAAGAAAGAGGCCATCCGGCCCACAGCCCCCATACTAGCCCATTTGGTGATGGGTTTTCCCTGTTTTTTTACTCACGTGTTGGATTTTTTGTGGGTAGGGATGGAGAGGGAGAGGAGGAAGAAGGAAGAGGAGGAGGGGGGGAAGGGAAAATGCGGAAAGGGCAAAGAAAGAGGCCACTCGGCCCACAGCCCCCATACTAGCCCACTGGTTTCAATGGTTTTTCGTGTTTTTTTGACATATGTAGTGATTTTCTGGGGGCACAGGAGGGGGGGGAGGGGAGGGGAAATGCAGAAAGAGGCCACCCGGCCCACATCCCCCATACTAGCCCATTTAGTAATGGTTTCCCCCTGTTTTTTGACTCGTATGTTGGGTTTTTTGTGGGTAGGGATGGAGAGGGAGAGGAGGAAGAAGGAAGAGGAGGAGGGGGGGAAGGGAAAATGCGGAAAAAGCAAAGAAAGAGGCCACCCGGCCCACAGCCCCCATACTAGCCCATTCAGTGATGGGTTTTCCCCAGTTTTTCGACTCATATGTTGGATTTTTTGTGGATAGGGATGGAGAGGGAGAGGAGGAAGAAGGAAGAAGAGGAGGGGAGGAAGGGAAAATGCGGAAAAAGCAAAGAAAGAGGCCACTCGGCCCACAGCCCCCATACTAGCCCACTGCTTTCAATGGTTTTTCCTCTGTTTTTTGACACATGTAGTGATTTTTTTGGGGCACAGGAGTGGAGGAGGGGGGGGAGGGAAGGGGAAATGCAGAAAGAGGCCACCCGGCCCACAGCCCCCATACTAGCCCATTCAGTAATGGGTTTCCCCTGTTTTTTGACTCATATGTTGTTTTTTTGTGGGTAGGGATGGAGAGGGAGAGGAGGAAGAAGGAAGAGGAGGAGGGGGGGAAGGGAAAATGTGGAAAGAGCTAAGAAAGAGGCCACTCGGCCCACAGCCCCCATACTAGCCCACTGGTTTCACTGGTTTATCGTGTTTTTCCTCTGTTTTTTGACACATGTAGTGATTTTTTGGGGGCACAGGAGTGGAGGAGGAGGAGGGAGGGAAGGGGAAATGAAGAAAGAGGCCATCCGGCCCACAGCCCCCATACTAGCCCATTTGGTGATGGGTTTTCCCTGTTTTTTTACTCACGTGTTGGATTTTTTGTGGGTAGGGATGGAGAGGGAGAGGAGGAGGAAGGAAGAGGAGGAGGGGGGGAAGGAAAAATGTAGAGAAAGCAAAGAAAGAGGCCACTCGGCCCACAGCCCCCATACTAGCCCACTGGTTTCAATGGTTTTTCGTGTTTCCCCTCTGTTTTTTGACATATGTAGTGATTTTTTGGGGGCGCAGGAGTGGAGGAGGAGGAGGGAGGGAAGGGGAAATGCGGAAAGAGCGAAGAAAGAGGCCACCCGGCCCACAGCCCCCCATACTAGCCCGTTTAGTAATGGGTTTCCGCTGTTTTTTGACTCATATGTTGGATTTTATGTGGGTAGGGATGGAGAGGGAGAGGAGGAAGAAGGAAGAGGAGGAGGGGGGGGGAAGGGAAAATACGGAAAGAGCAAAGAAAGAGGCCACTCGGCCCACAGCCCCCATACTAGCCCACTGGTCTCAATGTTTTTTTCGTGTTTTTCCTCTGTTTTTGGACTCATATGTAGGATTGTTTTGGGCAGAGAGGGAGAGGGAGGGATAAGGAGAAGGTGGAGGGAGGGAAGGGAAGGGAAAATGAGGTGTGAGGGGGAGAGTGGGGAGGGGAAGTTGAGAGAAGAGGAAATAAGTAAAGTAAGGAGGCAAAGAGGGGAGATGTTAAGGGAGGGAGAGCGAGGAGGGAGAAGGTAGGGAAGGGAAATTGAAGAAAGAGCAAAGAAATAGGCCACTCGGCCCACAGCCCCCATACTAGCCCACTGGTCTCAATGTCTTTTTCATGTTTTTGACTCGTATGTAGGGGTTTTTGGGCAGAGAGGGAGAGGGAGGGAGGGAGGAGGAGGAGGGGGGGGGTGGAGGGTAAGGGAGGGAGGGAAGAAAGAGAGAGGGAAGGGAAGAGAAAATGGGGTGTGAGGGGGAGAGTGGAGAGGGGAAGTTGAGAGAAGAGGAAATAAGTAAAGTAAGGAGGGAGAGGGGGCATGTTAAGGGAGGGAGAGGGAGGAGGCAGAAGGGAGGAAAGTGAAAATGAAGAAAGAGCAAAGAAAGAGGCCGCTCGGCCCACAGCCCCCATACTAGCCCATTTAGTAATGGTTCCCCCTGTTTTTTGACTCATGTGTAGGGTTTTTTTGGGCAGAGATGGAGAGGGAGAGGAGGAGGAGGAGGGGAGGGGGTGGAGGGTAAGGGAGGGTGGAAGGAGGGAGGGAAGGGAAATGAGGAGGGGGCGAGTGGGGAGGGGAGGGTGAGAAGAGGTAGGAGGGAAAATAAGGAGGCAAAGAGTGGATGTTAAGGGAGGGAGAGCGAGGAGGGAGAAGGGAGGGATGGGGAAATGAAGAAAGAGCAAAGAAAGAGGCCACTCGGCCCACAGCCCCCGTACTAGCCCACTGGTCTCAATGGGTTTTTTTTTCACGTTTTTCCTCTGTTTTTGGGCTCGTTTAGGTTTTTTTTGGGTAGAGATGGAGAGGGAGGGAGAAGGAGGAGGGATGGGGGGTAAGGGAGGGAGAAAATAGGGAGGGAAGGGAAGGGAAATGAGGTGTGAGGGGGAGAGTGGGGAGGGGAGGGAGTGAGAAGAGGAAGGAGGCAAAGAGGGAAGATGTTAAGGGGAGGGAGAGTGAGGAGGCAGAAGGGAGGAAAGTAAAAAATGAAGAAAGAGCAAAGAACGAGGCCGCTCGGCCCACAGCCCCCATACTAGCCCATTTGTCTCAATAGCTTTTCCAGCCAGATATCCTCTGATTTTGACATATTTAGGGGGGGGGGTTTTGGCAGAGTTGAAGGGGGAGGATAGTGAGGAGGTGGGAGGGAGAGAAGGAGGGAGGGAGGGAGGGAGGGAGAGAAGGAGGGAGGGAGGGAGGGAGGGAGGGAGGGAGGGAGGGAGAGAAGGAGGGATGAGATGGAGGGAGAGGGGAGGAAAAGTGAGAAGAGGGGGGAAGGAGGAAGGGAGGGAAGGGAAAATGAAGGCGGGGGAAGCGCAGAAAGTGGCCGCTCGGCCCACAGCCTCCCATACTAGCCCACTTGGCTCAATGGCCTTTCGGGGCAGTTCTTCTCTTGGTTTTTTGACTGGAGGGGAGAGAGGTAGAGAGAGGGAGAGAGAGAGAGGGGGAGAGGGGGGGAGAGAGAGGGAGAGAGAGAGAGAGAGGGAGAGAGAGGGGGAGAGAGAGTGGGAGAGAGGGAGAGAGAGAGGTGGAGAGAGGGAGAGAGAGAGGGGGAGGGAGAGAGGGAGAGAGAGAGAAGGGAGAGAAGGGGACAGAGAGGGAGAGAGAGAGGTGGAGGGAGAGAGAGAGGGGGAGAGTAGGTTGTTCAGCCCACAGCCACCATACTATCCCATCTGGCTCAATGGCTCCCCCCCCCCCCCCCCCCAACATCGGGGAACGTGTTTCCTGCCTCTAGCGTGTCCAATCCCTGAATAATCCTAAATGTTTCAATAAGAATCCCCCCCCTCTCATCCTTCTAAACTCCAGCAATTATCGAAAAATCTATTATGTTTTAGGGAAGAAAGTCGGCCCGGAAATGGAAGAGATTGTGAAGAAAATCAAGATCTTAATTGAAGGTAACGGATAGATAACAATACAATACTGTGACTTTATTAGAAGAACAACAAGTTACAGTAATACACGCCACATATATAGAAACATAGAAACATAGAAATTAGGTGCAGGAGTAGGCCATTCGGCCCTTCGAGCCTGCACCGCCATTCAATATGATCATGGCTGATCATCCAACTCAGTATCCCGTACCTGCCTTCTCTCCATACCCTCTGATCCCTTTAGCCACAAGGGCCACATCTAACTCCCTCTTAAATATAGCCAATGAACTGTGTGGCCTCGACTACCCTCTGTGGCAGAGAGTTCCACAGATTCACCACTCTCTGTGCGAAAAAAGTTCTTCTCATCTCGGTTTTAAAGGATTTCCCCCTTATCCTTAAGCTGTGACCCCATTGAATGGCGGTGCAGGCTCGAAGGGCCGAATGGCCTACTCCTGCACCTATTTTCTATGTTTCTATGTAACTGGGAAAAAATCAATATTAACATTTTGGAAAGGCCCTACGACCCCCACAATTAAAATGTGGATTGTGGAAATGTCGGAGACCCTATACCTAGAAAGAATTAGACTTGTCTTAATGGACAAACAAGAACATTTTGATAAAATATGGGCTCCATTCATTAATTATCTGACGGGATAGATTGGCCCGGCACGAAAACCCGACTGAAACTTGAACTCAGGATTAGATGAAAAGTCATACTTTATAATCTACGAACCTATCTCCAATGACGTATTATAAGTAATCCATTCCACCTTTTTTGATTTTTTTGATATTTGTAACTCTTCTCTCTCTTTTTCTATATTAAAAAAAACTAGAAGCAGAAGTAATCGACAATTGAAAACTTTAATAATGTATGACTGATGTATATGAAAAGTTTTTTTACTATAATATGCAACTATACTTTATCATATGTCTACTTCTAATAAAAAATACTAAATGGTGGCCGACTAGGAAAAGGGGAGATGCAGCGAGACCTGGGTGTCATGGTACACCAGTCATTGAAAGTAGGCATGCAGGTGCAGCAGGCAGTGAAGAAAGCGAATGGTATGTTAGCATCCATAGCAAAAGGATTTGAGTCTAGGAGCAGGGAGGTTCTACTGCAGTTGTACAGGGTCTTGGTGAGACCACACCTGGAGTATTGCGTACAGTTTTGGTCTCCTAATTTGAGGAAGGACATTCTTGCTATTGAGGGAGCTCAGCGTAGGTTCACCAGGTTAATATCTAAATGGTGTCAAGTTGGGAAAAGGGGAAGTACAACGGGATCTGGGGGTCCTTGTTCATCACTTACTGAACGTAAGCATGCAGGTACAGCAGGCAGTGAAGAAAGCCAATTCATAATAAGAGGAGTTGAGTACAGGAGCAAAGAGGTCCTTCTGCAGTTGTACAGGGTCTTGGTGAGACCACACCTGGAGTATTGCGTACAGTTTTGGTCTCCTAATCTGAGGAAGGACATTCTTGCCATAGAGGATTTGAGTCTAGGAGCAGGGAGGTTCTACCGCAGTTGTACAGGGTCTTGGTGAGACCACACCTGGAGTATTGCGTACAGTTTTGGTCTCCTAATCTGAGGAAAGACATTCTTGCCATAGAGGGAGTACAGAGAAGATTCACCAGTCTGATTCCTGGGATGGCAGGACTTTCATATGAAGAAAGACTGGATAGACTCGGCTTGTACTCGCTAGAATTTAGAAGATTGAGGGGGGATCTTATAGAAACTTACAAAATTCTTAAGGGGTTGGACAGGCTAGATGCAGGAAGATTGTTCCCGATGTTGGGGAAGTCCAGAACAAGGGGCCACACACACAGTTTAAGGATAAGGGGGAAGTCTTTTAGGACTGAGATGAGATGAGAAAAACATTTTTGTTCACACACAGAGAGAGTGGTGAATCTGTGGAACTCTCTGCCACAGAAGGTAGTTGAGGCCACACAGTTCATTGGCTATATTTAAGAGGGAGTTAGATGTGGCCCTTGTGGCTAAAGGGATCAGGGGGTATGGAGAGAAGGCAGGGATGGGATACTGAGTTGGATGATCAGGCATGATCATATTGAATGGCAGTGCAGGCTCGAAGGGCCGAATGGCCTCTACTCCTGCACCTATTGTCTATGTTTCTATGTCTTCATTGCTTCGTCCAGTAAGCCTGGGGGCATGTTATGATAGTCTTTTGTGTATTTTTTCAGATAGTCACATATTTGAAGATATTTAAAATATTGATTATTTCTCAAATTATATTTCAGTTGTAATTGTTGAAATGAGAATAATTTTCCAATTCATACAAGTCTCCGAGCGTTTTGATTCCCATTCTTTCCCATTGTGTAAATGATTTAAGTAGAAGGTTTAAACGAGGGATTATTGACTATTGGCTATAAAAGAGATAAAAAGAGATTAAAAATGCTCTATTATAAAAAAACTACGCAAAAAGGGATCTTGGCACCATTTATTTTTTAAATTACTGTTGCACCTTATACTTGTAGTAATTCTATAAATGCAGGCCACGTCTTTTGGAAGTACACAAAATTGCTGGGGAAACTCAGCGGGTGCAGCAGCATCTATGGAGCGAAGGAAATAGGCGACGTTTCGGGCCGAAACCCTTCTTCAGACCCTTCTTTTGGAAGTGGTCTGCTTTACCTGCGAGGAGGAGTCTCATACCTTCCAGGACCTTTTCTCTGTCGGGTCTCCGTTGTCATTGGGGCTTAGCGCCGTGGAGCGGCCTTCAACCGGAACGACCCGGGGGCTCCAGTCGCGGAGCCTGCGGATTTACCCACCGTCCGAGTTCGGAGCGGGTGGACCGGTGGGGGCGCGCTGTTCCGACCCGACCCCGGAGATTCGGAGGCTCCAAACGCTGGCCCGGTGGACGGTGACACCGGGAACCCGCGGGTCCCTGCTGGGAGACCGCTTAGATTAGATTAGATTAGATATAATTTATTGCCACACAGCCAGGCTGGTGGAAATTTGGTTGGAGGGCAAATTACCTACCTGACCTCCCGGTGGCTCAGCACTTCAACTCCCCCTCCCATTCCCAATCCGACCTCTCTGTCCTGGGTCTCCTCCATTGCCAGAGTGAGCAACAGCGGAAATTGGAGGAACAGCACCTCATATTCCGTCTGGGGTCCTTGCGTCCTTATGGCATTAACATAGAATTCTCCCAATTTTGCTAGTCCTTGCTGTCTCCTCCCCTTCCTTAACCCTCTAGCTGTCTCCTCCCACCCTCCCATCCGCCCGCCCTCGGGCTCCTCCTCCTCCTCCCCTTTTCCTTCTTTCTTTCCCCCACCCCCCATCAGTCTGAAGAAGGGTTTCGGCCCGAAACGTCGCCTATTTCCTTCGCTTCATAGATGCTGCTGCACCCGCTGAGTTTCCCCAGCAATTTTGTGTACCTGGTGGAAATTTGGGTTGTCTGCAGCGATACAATAATAAAGAACACACAACCACAACACAAACACCCACCACAGCATTCATCACTGTGGTGGAAGGCACAACATTTGGCCAGTCCTCCTCCATTTCCCCCCCGTGTACAGGACCAGAGTCCAGAGTCAGTCCAGGATCGGCTCTTCCTCACCGGAGACCGCGGCTTTAGATTGTTGTAGGCCGCAGACCAGCGGTCGAGATTTAAAGTCCCCGCCGCAGCCAGAAGCACCGTAGACTGCAGGGCCGGCGGTCGAAGCTCCCCTCCAGGGGTGATGGTAAGTCCACGCCGGACCCGCGGTAGAAGTTGGCCGCGGGCCAGCGGTGGAAGCTTCTTCTTCCCCCGGGTCCCCAACGTGAGATCCCGGGCTGTAGACGCCGCACCAGCTGGAGCTCTGCAGACCGCGGTTTCAGGCTGCGACTTCAGGCTGCCGGCTGCCCCGGGCCAGCGAAACGGAGCGCTCCCCTCCAGCGAGCCCCAGCGAGGGTCGCCCGCTCCACGCCGAGAGTATAGAAGTTGGGATGTAATGTTAAAATTGTACAAGGCATTGGTGAGGCCAATTCTGGAGTATGGGGTACAATTTTGGTCGCCTAATTATAGGAAGGATGTCAACAAAATAGAGAGAGTACAGAGGAGATTTACTAGAATGTTGCCTGGGTTTCAGCAACTAAGTTACAGAGAAAGGTTGAACAAGATAGGGCTTTATTCTTTGGAGCGCAGAAGGTTAAGGGGGGACTTGATAGAGGTCTTTAAAATGATGAGAGGGATAGACAGAGTTGATGTGGAAAAGCTTTTCCCACTGAGAGTAGGGAAGTTTCAAACAAGGGGACACGACTTGAGAATTAAGGGACTGAAGTTTAGGGGTAACATGAGGGGGAACTTCTTTACTCAGAGAGTGGTGGCTGTGTGGAATGAGCTTCCAGTGAAGGTGGTGGAGGCAGGTTCGATTTTATCATTTAAAAATAAATTGGATAGTTATATGGACGGGAAAGGAATGGAGGGTTATGGTCTGAGCGCAGGTATATGGGACTAGGGGAGATTATGTGTTCGGCACGGACTAGAAGGGTCGAGATGGCCTGTTTCCGTGCTGTAATTGTTATATGGTTATATGGTTATAGCCCACGCTGCGCCCGCCACTGAAGCCCCGGGCGCGTCTCTGGGAAAGGCCGCGCCGATCCTCGATGTTAGGCCACGGGCGAGGCGACCTGGAAAAACTCGCCTCTCCATGGAGGAGGCGACCGAAGCGGTTTCCCCCCTCACCCCCCCCCCACACCACCCCCCACACAAGACACACAAAGAAACACTAAATACACACTTTAAAACATACTAAAAAAAGTTGAAAAACTGACGATCTGCATGACACGGCTGCCCACAGAGCAGCGCCCCCTATATTGTCGGGGCTTCTGCAACGGCGACTTCTCCCGCCCGAGTTGCGGGGTTGAAAAGTACCTGGAGCGGGGCCTTACATCGCCCGGCGCGGCTTTAAATGCCCGCGGGACTTGTTAGCGCATCAACATCACGACCCGGAGCCGGGCCTTGCATCACCCGGCACGGCTTTATAATTGCCGCGGGACTTATTTACCATCGCCCGCCGAGGGCTTTGACTCTGACATCGGGAGGAGAACGAGGAGAGCAGGGGAGAGATAAGACTTTGCCTTCCATCACATTGGGCGGCGCGACTCTTGTCAGCAGCGGCCTCTGCAGTCCGTCTGTCTTTTTATTGTTTTCTGTCTTGTTCTATGTAGTTTTTATTGTTTTTTTTGTCGGGGTATGTGTGTGTGGGGGTGGGGTGGGGTGGGGGAACTTTAAGGTCTTTCCCCTGCACGGGAGACCCGACCTTTTCTTTGTCGGGTCTCCGTTGTCGTTGGGGCTGCAACGTGGAGCGGCCTCCAGCAGGAATGACCTGGGGCTCCAGTCGCGGAGCTGCGGATTTACTCACCATCACGGAGCTGGCCGAGTCCGGAGCGGGTGGAGCTGTGGTGGAGTGCTGCTGCTGTGACCCGACACCCGGAGATTCGGAAGCTCCTACCGCAGGTCTGTGGACAGTGATGCCAGGAGCCCGCGGGTCCCTGGTGGGAGACCGCTTTTCGGGGCTTCCGCAACGGCGACTTCTCCCGCCCGAGTTGCGGGGTTGAAGATTACCTGGAGCGGGGCCTACATCACCGCCCCGCGCGGCTTGGAATGGCCGCGGGACTTGTTAGCGCACCAACATCAAGACCCAGAGCCGGGCCTTGCATCTCCCGACACGGCTTTATAATTGCCGCGGGACTTATTTACCATCGCCCGCGGGGGGCTTTGACTCTGACATCGGGAGGAGAACGAGGAGTGCAGGGGAGAGATAAGACTTTGCCTTCCATCACAGTGAGGAGGAGATTCACTGTGATGGATGTTTGCGTAAATTGTGTTGTGTCTTGGTTCGTCTTCATGTGTGTAGGACTGCAGAAACCAAATTTCGTTTGAACCTCAATGAGGTTCAAATGACACAAATAAATTGTATCGTAATATTTCGAACGATAGAACATTATTTATCCCAGGAGGGAAGACGTTTCTTACTTTCTTTTAAAATCTTTTTATTCGTTTTTTTCCACAAAAAAACCCAAAAAAACTGATAAACCATGATATTGATACACAGGGATCATGTGTTTAAGAATCCGACCTCCCTATCCTGGGCCTCCTCCATGGCCAGAGTGAGCACCATCAGAAATTGGAGGAGCAACACCTCATATTCCGCTTGGGCAGTCTGCACCCTAGTGGCATGAACATTGAATTCTCCAATTTCCAAGTTGCCCTTGCTGTCTCCAGCGCTTTGTATATGGTTGTACAGGGCTCTGGTGAGACCTCATCTGCAGAAGAACCTCGTTGCTCCTATACACAACTCCACTTGTTATGAAGGCCAACAGGCCAAAACTGCACACAATACTCCAGGTGTGGTCTCACCAGGGCCCTGTACAACTGCAGAAGGACCTCTTTGCTCCTATACTCAACTCCACTTGTTATGAAGGCCAACAGGCCAAAACTGCACACAATACTCCAGGTGTGGTCTCACCAGGGCCCTGTACAACTACAGAAGGACCTCTTTGCTCCTGTACTCAACTCCACTTGTTATGAAGGCCAACAGGCCAAAACTGCACTCAATACTCCAGGTGTGGTCTCACCAGGGCCCTTCCCATTAACATATGTTGATGCTGCCTGTCCCGCTGAGTTACTCCAGCACTTTGTATAGGGTTGTATAAAGTTGTACAGAGTTGCATAGGGCTCTGGTGAGACCACATCTGGAGTATTGTGCACAGTTTTGGTCTCCTAATTTGAGGAAGGACATCCTTGTGATTGAGGGAGCCCAGCGTAGGTTCACGAGATCGATCCCTGGGATGGCGGGACTGTCATATGAGGAAAGATTGAAAAGACTAGGCTTGTATTCACTGGAGTTTAGAAGGATGAGGGGGTGGATCTTATAGAAACATATAAAATTATAAAAGGACTGGACAAGCTAGATGCAGGAAAAATGTTCCCAATGTTGGGGGAGTCCAGAACCAGGGGCCACACACACACACACACAGTTTAAGAATAAGGGGTCGGCCATTTAGAACGGAGACAAGGAAACACTTTTTCTCACAGTGAGAGTTGTGAGTCTGTGGAATTCTCTGCCTCAGAGGGCAGTGGAGGCCGGTTCTCTGGAGAGAATTCTTTCAAGAGAGAGCTAGATAGGGCTCTTAAAGATAGCGAGAGAGAGTCAGGGGAGAATGCAGGAACGGGGCACTGATTGGGGATGATCAGCCGTGATCACATTGAATGGCGGTGCTGGCTCGAAGGGCCGAATGGCCTCTACTCCTGCACCGGCTGTCTATGTTTTTTTACATTTCTGTTTCTACGAGTCGATGACTAGGCATGGCAACTGAAGCCTGCGGCCTAGGCCCAAGAGGGCGTTGAGGGAGGCCTGTAGGTGGACTGCTGGGATAAATGTCGTTGGGGGGATGAATTGATTCGAGATTCAAGAGAGTTTATTGTCATGTGTCCCTGTATAGGACAATGAAATTCTTGCTTTGCTTCAGCACACAGAACATAGTAGGCATTGACTACAAAACAGATCAGTGTGTCCATATACCATAATATAAATATATACACACATGAATAAATAAACTGGTAAAGTGCAAATAACAGAACATGGGTTATTAATAATCAGAGTTTTGTCCGAGCCAGGTTTAATAGCCTGATGGCTGAGGGGAAGTAGCTATTCCTGAACCTGGTTGTTGCAGTCTTCAGGCTCCTGTACCGTCTACCTGAAGGTAGCAGGGAGATGAGTGTGTGGCCAGGATGGTGTGGGTCTTTGATGATACTGCCAGCCTTTTTGAGGCAGCGACTGCGATAAATCCCCTCGATGGAAGGGAGGTCAGAGCCGATGATGGACTGGGCAGTGTTTACTACTTTTTGTAGTCTTTTCCGCTCCTGGACGCTCAAGTTGCCGAACCAAGCCACGATGCAACCGGTCAGCATGCTCTCGACTGTGCACCTGTAGAAGTTAGAGAGAGTCCTCCTTGACAATCCGACTCTCCGTAATCTTCTCAGGAAGTAGAGGCGCTGATGAGCTTTCTTAATAATTGCATCGGTGTTCTCGGACCAGGAAAGATCTTCAGAGATGTGCACGCTCAGGAATTTGAAGCTCTTGACCCTTTCAACCATCGACCCGTTGATATAATACATATCAACAGACTAGATGGGACTAGCGTAGATGGGGCATGTTGGCTAGTGTGGGCAAGTTGGGCCGAAGGGCCTGTTCTCCACACTGAGTGACTCTAGATGGGACTAGCGTAGATGGGGCATGTTGGCTTTGTGGGCAAGTTGGGCCGAAGGGCCTGTTTCCACACTGAGTGACTCTAGATGGGACTAGCGTAGATGGGGCATGTTGGCTAGTGTGGGCAAGTTGGGCCGAAGGGCCTGTTTCCACACTGAGTGACTCTAGATGGGACTAGAAGGGCCTGTTTCCACACTGAGTGACTCTAGATGAGACTAGATGGGACTCTAGTTGGGCCGAAGGGCCTGTTTCCATGTTGTGTGTCTCTATGTGGGACTAGCGTAGATGGGGCATGTTGGCATGTTGGCCAGTGTAGGCAAGTTGGGCCAAAGGGCCTGTTTCCATGTTGTGTGTCTCTAGGTGGGACTAGCGTAGATGGGGCATGTTGGCTAGTGTGGGCAAGTTGGGCCGAAGGGCCTGTTTCCATGTTGTGTGTCTCTAGGTGGGACTAGCGTAGATGGGGCATGTTGGCCAGTGTAGGCAAGTTGGGCCGAAGGGCCTGTTTCCATGTTGTGTGTCTCTAGGTGGGACTTGCGTAGATGGGGCATGTTGGCTAGTTGGCCAGTGTGGGCAAGTTGGGCCGAAGGGCCTGTTTCCACACTGAGTGACTCTAGATGGGACTAGAAAGGCCTGTTTCCACACTGAGTGACTCTAGATGGGACTAGATGGGAGTCTAGTTGAGCCGAAGGGCCTGTTTCCATGTTCTGTGTCTCTAGATGGGACTAGCGTAGATGGGGCATGTTGGCATGTTGGCCAGTGTAGGCAAGTTGGGCCGAAGGGCCTGTTTCCATGTTGTGTGTCTCTAGGTGGGACTAGCGTAGTTGGGGCATGTTGGCTAGTGTGGGCAAGTTGGGCCGAAGGGCCTGTTTCCATGTTGTGTGTCTCTAGGTGGGACTAGCGTAGTTGGGGCATGTTGGCTAGTGTGGGCAAGTTGGGCCGAAGGGCCAGTTCTCCACACTGAGTGACTCTAGATGGGACTAGCGTAGATGGGGCATGTTGGCCAGTGTGGGCAAGTTGGGCCGAAGGGCCTGTTTCCATGTTGTGTGTCTCTAGGTGGGACTAGCGTTGATGGGGCATGTTGGATAGTTGGCCAGTGTGGGCAAGTTGGGCCGAAGGGCCTGTTTCCATGTTGTGTGTCTCTAGGTGGGACTAGCGTAGATGGGGCATGTTGGATAGTTGGCCAGTGTGGGCAAGTTGGGCCGAAGGGCCGGTTTCCATGTTGTGTGTCTCTAGGTGGGACTAGCGTAGATGGGGCATGTTGGCATGTTGGCCAATTCCGCTACTGACCTGTCCGTTGGTCCATATCTTGCAGAAAAACAAGTGAGCGATGTCGCGATGAAGAATTTACAGTATCGGCAGACTTCGATGGAGAGTGATCTAGACCACCGTATGTATTCTCCCCCCCCAGCCCCCTCCTCCCCTCCCCTCCCCTCCCCAAGTGGCAAGGAAAAAATATTGTTGATATTCTACTTCCCTGATTGTCAAGCAGGAAATTGGGAAGATGGACACAAACATAGAAACGATAGGTGCAAGAGGAGGCCATTCGGCCCTTCGAGCCAGCACCGCCATGGCTGATCGTCCCCAATCAATAACCCGTGCCTGCCTTCTCCCCATATCCCTTGACTCCACTAGCCCCTAGAGCTCTATCTAACTCTCTCTTAAATCCATCCAGTGACTTGGCCTCCACTGCCCTCTGTGGCAGGGAATTCCACAGATTCACAACTCTCTGGGTGGAAAAGTTTCTCCTCATCTCAGTCCCAAATGGCCACAGATTCACACAACTCTCTGGGTGGAAAAGTTTCTCCTCATCTCAGTCCCAAATGGCCACAGATTCACACAACTCTCTGGGTGGAAAAGTTTCTCCTCATCTCAGTCCCAAATGGCCACAGATTCACACAACTCTCTGGGTGGAAAAGTTTCTCCTCATCTCAGTCCCAAATGGCCACAGATTCACACAACTCTCTGGGTGGAAAAGTTTCTCCTCATCTCAGTCCCAAATGGCCACAGATTCACACAACTCTCTGGGTGGAAAAGTTTCTCCTCATCTCAGTCCCAAATGGCCACAGATTCACACAACTCTCTGGGTGGAAAAGTTTCTCCTCATCTCAGTCCCAAATGGCCACAGATTCACACAACTCTCTGGGTGGAAAAGTTTCTCCTCATCTCAGTCCCAAATGGCCACAGATTCACACAACTCTCTGGGTGGAAAAGTTTCTCCTCATCTCAGTCCCAAATGGCCACAGATTCACACAACTCTCTGGGTGGAAAAGTTTCTCCTCATCTCAGTCCCAAATGGCCACAGATTCACACAACTCTCTGGGTGGGAAAGTTTCTCCTCATCTCAGTCCCAAATGGCCACAGACTCACAACTCTCTGGGTGGAAAAGTTTCTCCTCATCTCAGTCCTAAATGGCCACATATTCACGCAACTCTCTGGGGATGATCAGCCGTGATCACATTGAATGGCGGTGCTGGCTCGAAGGGCCGAATGGCCCCTACTCCTGCAACTGTTGTCTATTGAGAGGACGAGAGGGGAGGTGAGGAGAGGGGGGAGAGAGAGAGAGGTGAAGGAAGGGGAGGAGAGAGAAGGGAGGGGAGGAGAGAGGAGGAGAGTCAGGGGATATGGGGAGAAGGCAGGAACGGGGTACTGATTGGGGATGATCAGCCGTGAGGTTATCCATTTGGTGGCAAAAACAGGAAAGCAGACTATTATCTAAATGGTGGCCGACTAGGAAAAGGGGAGATGCAGCGAGACCTGGGTGTCATGGTACACCAGTCATTGAAAGTGGGCATGCAGGTGCAGCAGGCAGTGAAGAAAGCGAATGGTATGTTAGCTTTCATAGCAAAAGGATTTGAGTATAGGAGCAGGGAGGTTCTACTGCAGTTGTACATGGTCTTGGTGAGACCACACCTGGAGTATTGCGTACAGTTTTGGTCTCCTAATCTGAGGAAGGACATTATTGCCATAGAGGGAGTGCAGAGAAGGTTCACCAGACTGATTCCTGGGATGTCAGGACTGTCTTATGAAGAAAGACTGGATAGACTTGGTTTATACTCTCTAGAATTTAGGAGATTGAGAGGGGATCTTATAGAAACTTACAAAATTCTTAAGGGGTTGGACAGGCTAGATGCAGGAAGATTGCTCCCGATGTTGGGGAAGTCCAGGACAAGGGGTCACAGCTTAAGGATAAGGGGGAAATCCTTTAAAACCGAGATGAGAAGAACTTTTGTTCACACAGAGAGTGGTGAATCTCTGGAACTCTCTGCCACAGAGGGTAGTTGAGGCCACACAGTTCATTGGCTATATTTAAGAGGGAGTTAGATGTGGCCCTTGTGGCTAAGGGGATCAGAGGGTATGGAGAGAAGGCAGGTACGGGATACTGAGTTGGATGATCAGCCATGATCATATTGAATGGCGGTGCAGGCTCGAAGGGCCGAATGGCCTACTCCTGCACCTAATTTCTATGTTTCTATCACATTGAATGGCGGTGCTGGCACGAAGGGCCGAATGGCCTACTCCTGCACCTATTGTCTATTGTCTATAAATTAAACTAAACTAAACTAAATGAACTGTCTTTCCGCTGACTGGTTAGCATGCAAACAAAAGCTTTTCACTGTACCTCGATACACATGAAGCTTATCTGAACTATTTCTCCCTTGTTCACAGTGAACCAGGAAGTCTACTGTCTAGAGGCGACTTGTAACATGAAAGAAGGTATGAAATGTATCCAGTGTATTCATGGAAACAGAAACATGGAAAATAGGTGCAGGAGTAGAGGCCATTCGGCCCTTCGAGCCTGCACCGCCATTCAATATGATCATGGCTGATCATCCAACTCAGTATCCCGTACCTGCCTTCTCTCCATACCCCCTGATCCCTTTAGCCACAAGGGCCACATCTAACTCCCTCTTAAATATAGCCAATGAACTGTGTGGCCTCAACTACCTTCTGTGGCAGAGAATTCCACAGATTCACCACTCTCTGTGTGTGAAAAAAAATGAATTTCTCTGTAAAAAATGATTTTCTCTAAAGTGTTTAAAGACACAGTGCGGAAACAGGCCCTTCGGCCCCACCGAGTCCGTGCCGACCAGCGATCGCCCGTTCACACACTAGTTCTGTTTAGAGATACAGCGTGGAAACAGGAGGCAAAAGTCGGCCATCTTGAAACAGGCCCCAAATTCTCGCCCTCCTCTCCCTGCTTCACCCATTCCCTTTTTACTTCAGAGATACAGCGTGGAAACAGGAGGCAAAAGTCGGCCATCTTGAAACAGGCCCCAAACTCTCGCCCTCTTCTCCCTGCTTCACCCATTCCCTTTTTACTTCAGAGATACAGCGTGGAAACAGGAGGCAAAAGTCGGCCATCTTGAAACAGGCCCCAAACTCTCGCCCTCCTCTCCCTGCTTCACCCATTCCCTTTTTACTTCAGAGATACAGCGCGGAAACAGGCCCTTCGGCCCCACTGAGTCCGTGCCGACCAGCGATCGCCCGTTCACACACTAGTTCTGTTTAAAGATATACAGCGTAGAAACAGGCCCTTCGGCCCCACCGAGTCCATCTGATATTCCGATGAGTGAATTGCAAAGAGTGAAAACTTTAAAAATACCATAAATGTCACAATGCGGAAATGTGGTTCACTATGTTTTCCTGATTATTTATTAGAACAGCACATTCTGTGAGCCGGAGAGAGGCAGAACACTCAACCTTGTACTAATTAACTAACTAACTAACTCTTTGCGATCAAAGATAGACTCAAATTGCTGGAGTCACTCAGCGGGACAGGCAGCATCTCTGGAGAGAAGGAATGGGTGACGTTTCGGGTCGAGACCCTTCTTCAGACTGGTTAGGGATAAGGGAAACGAGAGATATAGACGTTGATGTAGAGAGATAAAGAACAACGAAAGTAAGCATGCAGGTACAGCAGGCAGTGAAGAAAGCCAATGGCATGTTGGCCTTCAAAACAAGAGGAGTTGAGTATAGGAGCAAAGAGGTCCTTCTGCAGTTGTACAGGGCCCTGGTGAGACCACACCTGGAGTATTGTGTGCAGTTTTGGCCTGTTGGCCTTCATAACAAGAGGAGTTGAGTATAGGAGCAAAGAGGTCCTTCTGCAGTTGTACAGGGCCTTGGTGAGACCACACCTGGAGTATTGTGTGCAGTTTTGGCCTGTTGGCCTTCATAACAAGAGGAGTTGAGTATAGGAGCAAAGAGGTCCTTCTGCAGTTGTACAGGGCCCTGGTGAGACCACACCTGGAGTATTGTGTGCAGTTTTGGCCTGTTGGCCTTCATAACAAGAGGAGTTGAGTATAGGAGCAAAGAGGTCCTTCTGCAGTTGTACAGGGCCCTGGTGAGACCACACCTGGAGTATTGTGTGCAGTTTTGGCCTGTTGGCCTTCATAACAAGAGGAGTTGAGTATAGGAGCAAAGAGGTCCTTCTGCAGTTGTACAGGGCCCTAGTGAGACCACACCTGGAGTATTGTGTGCAGTTTTGGTCCCCTAATTTGAGGAAGGACATTCTTGCTATTGAGGGAGCCCAGCGTAGGTTCACCAGGTTAATTCCCGGGATGGCGGGACTGTCATATGCTGAGAGAATGTGGAGCGGCTGGGCTTGTACACTCTGTGGAGTTTAGAAGGATGAGAGGGCATCTCATTGAAACATATAAGATTATTAAGGGTTTGGACACGCTAGAGGCAGGAAACATGTTCCCGATGTTGGGGGAGTCCAGAACCAGGGGCCACACACACACACACACAGTTTAAGAATAAGGGGTCGGCCATTTAGAACGGAGACGAGGAGACACTTTTTCCCAGAGAGTTGTGTGAATCTGTGGCCATTTAGGACTGAGATGAGGAGAAACTTTTCCACCCAGAGAGTTGTGAGTCTGTGGAATTCTCTGCCTCAGAGGGCGGTGGAGGCCGGTTCTCTGGATACTTTCAAGCGAGAGCTCGATAGGGCTCTTAAAGATAGCGGAGTCTGGGGATACGGGGAGAAGGGAGGAACGGGGTACTGATGGCGGTGGTGTCGGCGGTCAGCGAAGGTCCGAAGACGGATGGGCGAGACGCTGATGCTGCTGCTGCTGCTGCTGCACTCCATGGGCTGCACTACGTCGGGGACGGGCGAGGCGGGGTCCCCTCGACCCGACAGTCCCCTCGACCCGAGTAGCAGCGGTGAAATACGGGACAAGGGCGGTCCCGTACGGGACAAACCGATTTAGAGGCCAATGTACGGGATGTCCCGGATAATGCCGTTACAGTTGGCGACACTAGCTCTCAATCCCGGCTAATGCCGTTACAGTTGACGACACCAGCTCTCTGTCCCGACTAATGCCATTACAGTTGGCGACACCAGCTCTCAATCCCGGCTAATGCCATTACAGTCGGCGACAGTAGCTCTCAATCCCGGCTAATGCCATTACAGTTGGCGACACTAGTTCTCAATCCCGGCTAATGCCGTTACAGTTGGCGACACTAGCTCTCTGTCCCGACTAATGCCATTACAGTTGGCGACACTAGCTCTCTATCCCGGCTAATGCCGTTACAGTTGGCGACACTAGCTCTCTATCCCGGCTAATGCCGTTACAGTTGGCGACACTAGCTCTCTGTCCCGACTAATGCCATTACAGTTGGCGACACTAGCTCTCAATCCCGGCTAATGCCGTTACAGTTGGCGACACTAGCTCTCTGTCCCGACTAATGCCATTACAGTTGGCGACACCGGTGAGGTGACGTGTCAGTATTAAAAGGTCCTTTGCAATGCAAACGATCGTCTTTTGTTCTCGAAGGGAGGGAAGCAGACGTTGGGAAATATGACCCCATTCGTCTGTGATGAGAAATGCGAGAAATGTTGGCATGGTTTAGAATACCTAGAATAGGCGGTTTCGACGTAAGAACAGGTTAGACAACCTAGGCTTCCCAGGCACTGCAGCTCCGAGCACAGAACCGCAGAGCCCAGCAACAGGCCCTTCGGCTAAACACCAGTGAGGCCCAGTGCAAATTGGTGGAGCAGCACCTCATATTTCGCTTGGGCAGTTTACGTATGAACATTGACGTCTCCAATTTCAGATAGGCCCTGCTTTCTCTCTCTCTCCATCCCCTCCCCCTTCCCAGTTTGTACTCTGGAGTTTAGAAGGACGAGAGGGCATCTTATTAAAACATATATGAGATTATTAAGAGTTTGGACACGCTAGAGGCAGGAAACATGTTCCCGATGTTGGGGGAGTCCAGAACCAGGGGCCACACACACACACACAGTTTAAGAATAAGGAGTCGGCCATTTTAGAACGGAGACGAGGAAACATTTTTCCACCCAGAGAGTTGTGTGAATCTGTGGCCATTTGGGACTGAGATGAGGAGAAACTTTTCCTCCCAGAGAGTTGTGTGAATCTGTGGCCATTTAGGGACTGAGATGAGGAGAAACCTTTCCACCCAGAGAGTTGTGTGAATCTGTGGCCATTTGGGACTGAGATGAGGAGAAACTTTTCTTCCCAGAGAGTTGTGTGAATCTGTGGCCATTTAGGGCTGAGATGAGGAGAAACTTTTCCACCCAGAGAGTTGTGTGAATCTGTGGCCATTTGGGACTGAGATGAGGAGAAACTTTTCCACCCAGAGAGTTGTGTGAATCTGTGGCCATTTGGGACTGAGATGAGGAGAAACTTTTCCACCCAGAGAGTTGTGAAACTGTGGAATTCTCTGCCTCAGAGGGCAGTCGAGGCCAATTCTCTGGATGCTATCCAGTTATGTAGCTCAGTCTAGCTATCTACCTAGCTATTCAGGATGGTGCTAGTGTGCGGGGATCGCTGGTCGGCACGGACTCGGTGGGGCCGAAGGGCCTGTTTCCGCGCTGTATCTCTAAACTAAACTAGTGTGTGAACAGGCGATCGCTGGTCGGCACGGACTCGGTGGGTCGAAGGGCCTGTTTCCACGCTGTATCTCTGAAGTAAAAAGGGAATGGGTGAAGCAGGGAGAGGAGGGCGAGAGTTTGGGGCCTGTTTCAAGATGGCCGACGTTTGCCTCCTGTTTCCGCGCTGTATCTCCGAACTAAACTGGTGTGTGAACGGGCGATCGCTGGTCGGCGCGGACTCGGTGGGGCCGAAGGGCCTGTTTCCGCGCTGTATCTTATAGAAACTTACAAAATTCTTAAGGGATTGGACAGGCTAGATGCATGAAGATTGTTCCCGATGTTGGGGAAGTCCAGAACAAGGGGGTCACAGTTTAGAGTGGAGGCCGGTTCTCTGGATGCTTTCAAGAGAGAGCTAGATAGGGCTCTTAAAGATAGTGGAGTCAGGGGATATGGGGAGAAGGCAGGAACGGGGTACTGATTGTGGATGATCAGCCATGATCACATTGAATGGCGGTGCAGGCTCGAAGGGCCGAATGGCCTCTACTCCTGCACCTGTTGTCTATTGTCTATTGTCTAACTCCGCTCAGTCTGTCTTAACCAACCTGATCTCCCAGTGGCTCAGCACTTCAACTCCCCCTCCCATTCCCCATCCCAATCCGACCTTTCTGTCCTGGGCCTCCTCCATGGCCAGAGTGAGGCCCAGCATAAATTGGAGGAGCAGCACCTCATATTCCCCTTGGGCAGTTTACACCCCAGCGGTATGAACATTGACTTCTCTAACTTCAGATAGGCTTTCTCTCTCTCTCCATCCCCTCCCTCTTCCCAGTTATAGAATGATACAGTGTGGAAACAGGCCCTTCCTTTAGTCCAACTTGCCCACACTGGCCAACATGCCCCATCTACACTAGTCCCACCTCGACCAACATGCCCCATCTACACTAATCCCACCCTGACCAACATGCCCCATCTACACTAGTCCCACCCCGACCAACATGCCCCATCTACACTAGTCCCACCCCGACCAACATGCCCCATCTACACTAGTCCCACCCCGACCAACATGCCCCATCTACACTAGTCCCACCCCGACCAACATGCCCCATCTACACTAGTCCCACCCCGACCAACATGCCCATCTACACTAGTCCCACCCCGACCAACATGCCCCATCTACACTAGTCCCACCCCGACCAACATGCCCCATCTACACTAGTCCCACCCCGACCAACGTGCCCCGTCTACACTAGTCCCACCCCGACCAACGTGCCCCATCTACACTAGTCCCACCCCGACCAACGTGCCCCATCTACACTAGTCCCACCCCGACCAACATGCCCCATCTACACTAGTCCCACCCCGACCAACATGCCCCGTCTACACTAGTCCCACCCCGACCAACATGCCCCATCTACACTAGTCCCACCCCGACCAACATGCCCCATCTACACTAGTCCCACCCCGACCAACATGCCCCATCTACACTAGTCCCACCCCCACCAACATGCCCCATCTACACTAGTCCCACCCCGACCAACATGCCCCATCTACACTAGTCCCACCCCGACCAACATGCCCCATCTACACTAGTCCCACCCCGACCAACATGCCCCATCTACACTAGTCCCACCCCGACCAACATGCCCCATCTACACTAGTCCCACCCCGACCAACATGCCCCATCTACACTAGTCCCACCCCGACCAACATGCCCCATCTACACTAGTCCCACCCCGACCAACATGCCCCATCTACACTAGTCCCACCCCGACCAACATGCCCCATCTACACTAGTCCCACCCCGACCAACATGCCCCATCTACACTAGTCCCACCCCGACCAACATGCCCCATCTACACTAGTCCCACCCCGACCAACATGCCCCATCTACACTAGTCCCACACCGGCCAACATGCCCCATCTACACTAGTCCCACCCCGACCAACGTGCCCCATCTACACTAGTCCCACACCGGCCAACATGCCCCATCTACACTAGTCCCACCTGCCCGCGTTGGGCCCATATCCCTCCAAACCCGTCCTATCCATGTACCTGTCCAACTGTTTCTTAAACGTTGGGATAGTCCCAGCCCCAACTACCTCCTCCGGCAGCTCGTTCCATACACCCACCACCCTCGAAAAGTGTGGAAAAGTTGCCCCTCAGATTCCTATTAAATCTTTTCCCCCCTTCACCTTGAACCCGTGTCCTCTGGTCCTCGATTCCCCTACTCTGGGCAAGAGACTCTGGGCCCGATCTATTCCCCCCTCTGGTGATTTTGTACACCTCTATATAAGATCGCCCCTCATCCTCCTGCGCTCCAAGGAATAGAGTCCCAGCCCTTTGCCCCCGACCTCTCCCTGTAGCTCAGGCCCCTCGAGTCCACAGAGATGCTGCCTGCCTGACCCGCTGAGAGTTTGGGGCCTGTTTCAAGATGGCCGACTTTTGCCTCCTGTTTCCGCGCTGTATCTCTGAACTAGACTAGCGTGTGAACAGGCGATCGCTGGTCAGCAAGGACTCGGTGTTTCCGCCCTGTATATCCCCCTGTTTCTCTGGGCAAGAGACTCTGTGCGTCTACCCGATCTATTCCTCTCGTGACCCAATAAGATCAACCCCTCATCCTCCTGCGCTCCAAGGAATAGAGGCAACAGACATTGCCTTACAGTGCTTGCAGCACCAAAGACCCGGGTTCCATCCCGACTACGGGTGCTGTCTGTACGGAGTTTGCACGTTCTCTCCCTGTGACCTGCGTGGGTTTTCTCCGGGCGCTCCAGCTTCCTCCCACACTCCAAAGACATGGGCATCACACGCCTCAGCACTCGTGAGTAAGGCAAGGCAGCGCCTTTACCACCTCAGGCAATTGAGGAAATTCAGAGTGTCTCCGAGGATCCTCCAGTGCTTCTACGCAGCGGCGGTGGAAAGCATCTTGTCCGGGAACATTACCATCTGGTTTGGGAATTGCTCTGCCAAGGACAAGAAGGCTCTGCAGAGAGTAGTGCGTTCGGCCGAACAAACGCACTATGGGAACTTCTCTCGCCCCCCCTGCAGGAACTATACATCAGGAGGTGCAACTCCAGAGCCAACAATATCATGGGAGACCCCTTCCACCCCTGCAATGGACTGTTCCAGCTGCTACGGTCAGGCAAACGCCTCCGTTGCTATGCGGTGAGAACGGAGAGGTTGAGAAGGAGTTTCTTCCCAGAGGCCATTCGGACTGTAAACGCCTATCTCACCAGGGACTAACTCTACTGAATGTTTTTCCTTCCATTATTTATTATGTAAAGGTATATGTGTGTTATGATTGTGTTTATAGTTTGTTTGGTTGTTTGTCTTTTGCACAAAAGTCCGCGAGCATTGCCACTTTCATTTCACTGCACATCTCGTATGTGTATGTGACAAATAGACTTGACTTGACTTGTTTGTAGGTTAATTGGCTACGGTAAATGTAAAAATTATCCCTAGTGGGTGTAAGATAGTGTTAGTGTGCGTGGATCGCCGGTCGGCACGGACCCGGTGGGCCGAAGGGCCTGTTTCCACGCTGTATCTCTAAACTAAACCAGTGTGTGAACAGGCGATCGCTGGTCGGCACGGACTCGGTGGGGCCGAAGGGCCTGTTTCCACGCTGTATCTCTGAAGTAAAAAGGGAATGGGTGAAGCAGGGAGAGGAGGGCGAGAGTTTGGGGCCTGTTTCAAGATGGCCGACATTCGCCTCCTGTTTCCGCGCTGTATCTCTGAACTAAACTGGTGTGTGAACGGGCGATCGCTGGTCGGCTAGTACGGACTCGGTGGGGCCTGTTTTACAAAATTCTCAAGGGGTTGGACAGGCTAGATGCAGGAAGATTGTTCCCGATGTTGGGGAAGCCCAGAACAAGGGGCCACACAGTTTAAGGATAAGGGGGAAATCTTTTAGGACTGAGATGAGATGAGAAAAACATTTTTTAGCATTCATAGCAAAAGGATTTGAGTATAGGAGCAGGGAGGTTCTACTGCAGTTGTACAGGGGCTTGGTGAGACCACACCTGGAGTATTGCGTACAGTTTTGGTCTCCTAATCTGAGGAAAGACATTCTTCATAGCAAAAGGATTTGAGTCTAGGAGCAGGGAGGTTCTACTGCAGTTGTACGGGGTCTTGGTGAGACCACACCTGGAGTATTGCGTACAGTTTTGGTCTCCTAATCTGAGGAAAGACATTCTTGCCATAGAGGGAGTACAGAGAAGGTTCACCAGACTGATTCCTGGGATGGCAGGACTTTCATATGAAGAAAGACTGGATAGACTCGGTTTGTACTCGCTAGAATTTAGATGATTGAGGGGGGATCTTATAGAAGCTTACAAAATTCTTAAGGGGTTGGACAGACTAGATGCAGGAAGATTGTTCCCGATGTTGGGGAAGTCCAGAACAAGGGGCCACAGTTTAAGGATAAGGGGGAAATCTTTTAGGACCGAGATGAGATGAGGAAAACATTTTTTTTTCACACACAAAGAGTGGTGAATCTGTGGAATTCTCTGCCACAGAAGGTAGTTGAGGCCACACAGTTCATTGGCTATATTTAAGAGGGAGTTAGATGTGGCTAAAGGGATCAGGGGGTATGGAGAGAAGGCAGGTACAGGATACTGAGTTGGATGATCAGCCATGATCATATTGAATGGCGGTGCAGGCTCGAAGGGCCGAATGGCCTCTACTCCTGCACCTATTGTCTATGTTTCTATGTTTCCGCGCTGTATCTCTAACCTAAACTAGTGTGTGAACGGGCGATCGCTGGTCGGCACGGACCCGGTGGGCCGAAGGGCCTGTTTCCACGCTGTATGTCTAAACTGAAGTTGCTGCCTGTCCAGCTGACTGAGTTACTCCAGCATTTAATGTCTGTCTTCGGCTTAAACTGAAGCTGATCTGCAGTTCCTCCTCACACCACGGGATTGCAAGCTCTTTGACTCTGTGTAGGTCCTTGTTCACACCTAGCTCCGTGAGTTGGCACTTCCTGCCACGTTGCCAATGGCACCGAAACGGAATGGGAAAGACTGTGCCAGCGGATGTGCCCTGAGGCTCTTCTGCAAAGAGAGTTTTACTTGTGTGTCCTTTTCCCCGGGACTTGCTTTGAAAGGGCCTGTTTTGCAAGTCAGAGTGTGGATGCTTCCTTCAGCCCACCGCGTCCGCGCCGACCAGCGATCGCCCGTTCACACGCTAGTTTACTTCAGAGATACAGCGCGGAAACAGGAGGCGAAAGTCGGCCATCTTGAAACAGGCCCCAAACTCTCGCCCTCCTCTCCCTGCTTCACCCATTCCCTTTTTACTTCAGAGATACAGCGCGGAAACAGGCCCTTCGGCCCCACCGAGTCCTTGCCGACCAGCGATCGCCCATTCACACACTAGTTTAGTTCAGAGATAGAAACATAGATACATAGAAACATAGACAATAGGTGCGGGAGTAGAGGTCATTCGGCCCTTCGAGCCTGCACCGCCATTCGGTATGATCATAGCTGATCATCCAACTCAGTATCCCGTACCTGCCTTCTCCCCATACCCCCTGATCCCTTTAGCCACAAGGGCCACATCTAACTCTCTCTTAAATATAGCCAATGAACTGTAATAATAATAATAATGGATGGGATTTATATAGCGCCTTTCTAATACTCAAGGCGCTTTACATCGCATTATTCATTCACTCCTCAGTCACACTCGGTGGGGGTAAGCTACTTCTGTAGCCACAGCTGCCCTGGGGCAGACTGACGGAAGCGTGGCTGCCAATCTGCGCCTACGGCCCCTCCGACCACCACCAATCACTCACACACATTCACACACATTCACACACAGGCAAAGGTGGGTGAAGTGTCTTGCCCAAGGATACAACGACAGTATGCACTCCAAGCGGGATTCGAACCGGCTACCTTCCGGTCGCCAGCCGAACACTTAGCCCATTGTGCCATCGGTCGTCCCTACTTGTGGCCTCAACTACCTTCTGTGGCAGAGAATTCCACAGATTCACCACTCTCTGTGTGTGAAAAAAAATGTTTTCCTCATCTCGGTCCTAAAAGATTACCCCCTTATCCTTAAACTGTGACCCCTTGTTCTGGACTTCCCCAACATCAGGAACAATCTTCATGCATCTACCCTGTCCAACCCCTTAAGAATTTTGTAAGTTTCTATAAGACACAGCGCGGAAACAGGCCCTTCGGCCCCACCGAGTCCGTGCCGACCAGCGATCGCCTGTTCACACACTAGTTTAGTTTAGAGATACAGTGTGGAAACAGGAGGCGAATGTCGGCCATCTTGAAACAGGCCCCAAACTCTCGCCCTCCTCTCCCTGCTTCACCCATTCCCTTTTTACTTTAGAGATACAGCGCGGAAACAGGCCCTTCGGCCCCACCGAGTCCGTACCGACCAGCGATCGCCCATTCACACACTAGTTTAGTTTAGAGATACAGCGCGGAAACAGGCCCTTCGGCCCCACGAGTCCGTGCCGACCAGCGATCGCCCGTTCACACACTAGTTTAGTTTAGAGATACAGCGCGGAAACAGGCCCTTCGGCCCCACGAGTCCGTGCCGACCAGCGATCGCTGCGTACACTAGCACCATCCTGAATAGCTAGGTAGATAGCTAGACTGAGCTACATAACTGGATAGCATCCAGAGAATTGGCCTCGACTGCCCTCTGAGGCAGACGATTCCACAGTTTCACAACTCTCTGGGTGAAAATGTTTTTCCTCAACTCAGTCCTGAATGGCCGACCCCTTATCGTAAACTGTGTGTGACCTCTGGCACTGGCAGTATCCTACACACTAGGGACAATTTTTACCGTAGCCAAAATCAACCTACATGTCTTTGGAGTGTGGGAGGAAACCGGAGCACCCGGAGAAAACCCATGTGGTCACAGGGAGAATGTGCAAACTCCACACAGACAGACAGGATCGAACAACAGTCTATGGCGCTGTAGGCGTGGATTTGTTGGGCCGAAGGGCCTGTTTCCGCGCTGTATCTCTGAAGTAAAAAGGGACTGTGTGAAGCAGGGAGAGTTTGGGGCCTGGTTCAAGATGGCCGACTTTCGCCTCCTGTTTCCGCGCTGTATCTCTAAACTAAACGACATTTTCTCTGTAACTTAGTTGCTGAAACTCAAAGGAGTTGAGTATAGGAGCAGGGAGGTTCTACTGCAGTTGTACAGGGTCTTGGTGAGACCTAGTTTGGGGCCTGGTTCAAGATGGCCGACTTTCGCCTCCTGTTTCCGCGCTGTATCTCTGAACCAAACTAGTGTGTGAACGGGCGATCGCTGGTCGGCACGGACTCGGTGGGCCGAAGGGCCTGTTTCCACGCTGTATCTTAAGATTAATTTACTGTACGGAGGCGTCTGCTGTAATGTATTCATTTGAATACATGGTGGTGAATATAAAGAACCTCTCTGACGTTTTTGAATGGCATTGTTCGTTTTCGTCTAGCGAGCTGTTTGATATGCATACGCACATCTCGAGAAAACACACCCAATGTAGCCTCAGGAAAAACATTTGCAGAGCTAAGGCTAGTTGCTTATCTGAGGAAGGATATGCCAAACTGAAATTGGAGTAGTGAAGAAAGGTCTCGACCCGAAACGTCGCCTATTCCTGCGCTCCATAGATGCTGCCTCACCCGCTGAGTTTCTCCAGCATTTTTGTCTAGGGCCCTAGTTGTACGGGGCCCTGGTGAGACCACACCTGGAGTATTGTGTGCAGTTTTGGCCTGTTGGCCTTCATAAGAAGAGGAGTTGAGTACAGGAGCAAAGAGGTCCTTCTGCAGTTGTACAGAGCCCTGGTGAGACCACACCTGGAGTATTGTGTGCAGTTTTGGCCTGTTGGCCTTCATAACAAGAGGAGTTGAGTACAGGAGCAAAGAGGTCCTTCTGCAGTTGTACAGGGCCCTGGTGAGACCACACCTGGAGTATTGTGTGCAGTTTTGGCCTGTTGGCCTTCATAACAAGAGGAGTTGAGTACAGGAGCAAAGAGGTCCTTCTGCAGTTGTACAGGGCCCTGGTGAGACCACACCTGGAGTATTGTGTGCAGTTTTGGTCCCCTAATTTGAGGAAGGACATTCTTGCTATTGAGGGAGCCCAGCGTAGGTTCACCAGGTTAATTCCCGGGATGGCGGGACTGTCATATGCTGAGAGAATGGAGCGGCTGGGCTTGTACACTCTGGGGTTTAGAAGGATGAGAGGGTATCTTATTGAAACGTATAAGATTATTAAGGGTTTGGACACGCTAGAGGCAGGAAACATGTTCCCGATGTTGGGGGAGTCCAGAACCAGGGGCCACACACACACACACACAGTTTAAGAATAAGGGGTCGGCCATTTAGAACGGAGACGAGGAAACACTTTTTCTCACAGAGAGTTGTGAGTCTGTAGGATTCTCTGCCTCAGAGGGCGGTGGAGGCCGGTTCTCTGGATACTTTCAAGAGAGAGCTAGATAGGGCTCTTAAAGATAGCGGAGTCAGGGGATATGGGGAGAAGGCAGGAACGGGGTACTGATTGGGGATGATCAGCCATGATCACATTGAATGGCGGTGCGGGCTCGAAGGGCCGAATGGCCTACTCCTGCACCTTTTGCCTATTGTCTATAGTGGCAGAGAATTCCACAGACTCACAACTCTCTGGGTGAAAAAGTTTTTCCTCATCTCAGTCCAAAATGGCCGACCCCTTATTCTTAAACTGTGTGTGTGTGTGTGTGTGGCCCCTGGTTCTGGACTCCCCCCAACATCGGGAACATGTTTCCTGCCTCTAGCGTGTCCAAACCCTTAATAATCTCATATATGTTTCAATGAGATACCCTCTCATCCTTCTAAACTCCACAGAGTGTACAAGCCCAGCCGCTCCACATTCTCTCAGCATATGACAGTCCCGCCATCCCGGGAATTAACCTGGTGAACCTACGCTGGGCTCCCTCAATAGCAAGAATGTCCTTCCTCAAATTAGGGGACCAAAACTGCACACAATACTCCAGGTGTGGTCTCACCAGGGCCCTGTACAACTGCAGAAGGACCTCTTTGCTCCTGTACTCAACTCCTCTTGTTATGAAGGCCAACAGGCCAAAACTGCACACAATACTCCAGGTGTGGTCTCACCAGGGCCCTGTACAACTGCAGAAGGACCTCTTTGCTCCTGTACTCGACTCCTCTTGTTATGAAGGCCAACAGGCCAAAACTACACACAATACTCCAGGTGTGGTCTCACTAGGGCCCTGTACAACTGCAGAAGTTTCAATGAGAAATACCTCTCATCCTTCTAAACTCCACAGAGTGCACAAGCCCAGCCGCTCCACATTCTCTCAGCATATGACAGTCCCGCCATCCCGGGGATTAACCTGGTGAACCTACGCTGGGCTCCCTCAATAGCAAGAATGTCCTTCCTCAAATTAGGGGACCAAAACTGCACACAATACTCCGAATTGGCAGTGGAGGCCAATTCACTGGATGTTTTCGAGATGGCCGACCCCTTAATCTTAAACTGTGTGTGACTCCTGGTTCTGGCCTCCCCCAACATTTTTCCTGCATCTAGCCTGTCCAATCCTTTAAGAATTTTACATGTCTCTATAAGATCTTCCTCTCATCCTTCTAAATTCCAGTGAATGCAAGCCCAGTCGACTCATTTGGGGCCTGGTTCAAGATGGCCGACTTTCGCCTCCTGTTTCCGCGCTGTATCTCTAAACTAAACTAATCGCATGTCACTCTATTGGCATAAGTCAGACCCCCTCGAGTCCCGGCAACATCCTCGTGAATCTTCTCCGCGCCCTTTCCAGCTCGACGACATCTTTTCGGCCATCTAAATGGTGGCCGACTAGGAAAAGGGGAGATGCAGCGAGACCTGGGTGTCATGGTACACCAGTCATTGAAAGTGGGCATGCAGGTGCAGCAGGCAGTGAAGAAAGCCAATGGTATGTTAGCTTTCATAGCAAAAGGATTTGAGTATAGGAGCAGGGAGGTTCTACTGCAGTTGTACAGGGTCTTGGTGAGACCACACCTGGAGTATTGCGTACAGTTTTGGTCTCCAAATCTGAGGAAGGACATTATTGCCATAGAGGGAGTGCAGAGAAGGTTCACCAGACTGATTCCTGGGA
>NW_022630228.1:0-32423 GCF_010909765.2 Amblyraja radiata
AACTTCCTTGCAAAATATCTACCAAATCAAATTGTATTCTTTCTTTTCTGAACTGCTCACTCATCCGTCCTCTCTCCTCCTCATACCTCTCACAATGTACAATGACATGCTCTATTGTCTCTTCTTGCCCACAGTATTCACATCTACCTGTATTATGCTTGCCTATTATAAAAAGTGTACTGTTCAGACCAGTGTGTCCAAATCTAATTCTTGAGATTACTGTCTCCTACTATCTCCCTCCTAACACTCTCTATCAATCTCACTCTGTCTCTCTCTCCCTCTAACTTCCTCCCCCTCTCCCTCTCTCTCTCTCCCTCCCTCTATCTCCCCCTCTCCCTCTCTCTCACCATCCAGTGCAGGTCGCCTCCATCTTTGGGGCCGCGGTTGTCACGTCATTTCCGGGCTGAGGCCGCCCCGCAGCTCGACCTGGCAGCCTGCGGGGCGGGCGACGTCATATCCGGGCCGAGTGAGGCCGCCCCGCTGAAAGATTCTAGAGGGAGGGAGGGGGGCATCAGCCCGGAAATGACGTCGCCGCGGACAGACCCCGCCCCCCCCCGTTGCCCCGCAGGCTGCGGGGCGGCCTCACTCAGCCCGGAAATGACGGCATCGCCCCCGGCCCCAAGATGGAGGCGACCTGCACTGGATGGTGAGAGAGAGGGAGAGAGGGAATGAGAGAGGGAGATGGAGAGAGAGAGAGTGAGAGAGAGAGGGAGAGAGATGGAGGGGGAGAAAGAGAGAGGGAGAGAGATTTAAAATGTTAAATCTTTTCTTAAGAAATGGATAGATGTTTAGATCTAGTAATTGAATTATGGAATGAGCTACAATTGGGCAACTAACTAATTATATGCTTTAATTTCAGGTCATCCAAGTAAGATTGTTTCATATTTGTTTCAGAATGCTGCAATCTATAATAACTGAAAATTTCATTCAGTTCTCTTAATGTTTAAGAAAGTTATGGCCATTTGACTGGCCCTCGATCTCAGCTTTTGTGTTAAGTCAATGGAAAAGCAATAGGGAACAAGATAGAAATATAGACAATAGGTGCAGGGGTAGAGGCCATTCGGCCCTTCGAGGCAATGACGGCATCGCCGGCCCAAGATGGAGCCGACCCGCACTGGACGGTGAGAGAGAGAGAGTGAGAAAGAGAGAGAGATGGAGGGAGAGAGAGAGGGAGAGAAAGAGAGGGGGAGAGAGCGAAGGGGATAGAGAGAGAGAGATGGAGGGAGAAAGGGAGGGAGAGAGAGAGAGAGAGGGGGAGAGAGGGAGGGAGAGAGAGAGGGATAGAGAGAGAGATGGAGGGAGGGAGAGAGAGAGGGGGGAGAGGGAGAGAGAGGGGGGAGATGGAGGGAGAGGGAGAATACATACTTGTGTTTATATTGATGCATTTCAAATATGTTTTATACTTTGGCAATATAACAATGTTTTTTTATCATGCCAATAAAGTTTTAAAATTGAAAATTGAATTGAAATTGATAGAGGGAGGGAGAAAGAGAGAGAGGGAGGGAGTGAGAGATGGAGGGAGAGAGAGAGAGAGGGAATGAGAAAGAGAGAGAGAGGGAGAGAGAGTGAGAAAGAGAGAGGGAGGGAGAGATGGAGAGAGAGAGAGATGGAGGGAGGGAGAGAGAGAATGAGAGGGAGAGAGAGATAGAGGGAGAGATAGAGAGAGGGAGGGAGAGATAGAGAGAGGGAGGGAGAGAGGGGGAGAGAGGGAGAGAGAGAGATAGATAGAGGGAGGGAGAGAGAGAGGGAGAGATAGAGGGAGAGAGAGAGATCTATATCTGCCTTTCTCTCGGTCTCTCTCTCTAGAAACATAGAAAATACGTGCAGGAGTAGAGGCCATTCGGTCCTTCGAGCCTGCACCATTCGCCATTCAATATGATCATGGCTGATCATCCAACTCAGTATCCTGTACCTGCCTTCTCTCCATAACCCCTGATCCCTTTAGTCACAAGGGCCACATCTAACTCCCTCTTAAATATAGCCAATGAACTGTGTGGCCTCAACTACCTTCTGTGGCAGAGAATTCCAGTGATTCACCAATCTCTGTGTGAAAAATGTTTTTCTCTCTCTCTCTCTCTGTCTCTCTGTCTGTCCCTCGGAAGCTCAGCACCCTCCAGGTCTCCACCCTGCACCCCCTCAAGCACTTGTAATGTTCACTGGCACTGGAGTTAGTAATGTCCTGTGTGCCAGCTTGTTGACCCTCTGTGTTCCCCTCCTGCAGGGTTTAGGAGCCGTTGCTGTGGACGGAGAGACGGGGACGTGTGCGGCCATTCAGGGAGGCCAGGGTGCAGGTGAGCCCCCATCTGCTCGGTGTGCGGGCTGAGCTTCGAGGGGCTGAGCTTCGATGGAGGACCAGATGACGGGGCACAACAAGGAGAAGCGTTATGAGTGCGACGTGTGTGGCAAGGCCTGCCGGAGCCCGAGCGAGCTGCAGACCCACCGGCGGGTGCACACGGGGGAACGCCCCTTTGACTGCTCGGACTGCGGCAAGAGCTTCAAGACGGCGATGGCCCTGAAGAGACACCGGCGGGTGCACACGGGCGAGAGGCCCTATGGCTGCTCCACCTGCGGCAAGAGCTTTACCCAGTTGTCGGTGCTGTGTGAGCACCAGCGGGTGCACAGCAGTGAGCGGCCCTTCACCTGCCCCGACTGCGGCAAAGGCTTCAAGTCGCCCAAGGACCTGAAGGTGCACAGGCGCCTGCACACTGGGGAGCGGCCCTTCACCTGCAGCGACTGCGGCAAGGGCTTCACCAAGTCCAGCAATCTGCTGGAGCACCAGCGCACCCACACCGGCGAGCGCCCCTACACCTGTGCCCAGTGCGGCAAGAGCTTCACCCAGCGCTGCAACCTGCTGGATCACCAGCGCACCCACACCGGTGAGCGCCCCTACACCTGTGCCCAGTGCGGCAAGAGCTTCACCCAATCCAGCCACCTGCTGCAGCACCAGCGCACCCACACCGGCGAACGCCCCTACACCTGCGCCCACTGCGGCAAGGGCTTCACCCAGTCCAGCACCCTGCTGAAGCACCAGCGCACCCACACCGGCGAGCGCCCCTACACCTGCGCCCAGTGCGGCAAGGGCTTCACCCGCTCTGACTGCCTGCAGCTGCACCAGCGCACCCACACTGGCGAGCGCCCCTATACCTGTGCCCAGTGCGACAAGAGCTTCACCCAGCCCAGCGGCCTGCTGGTGCACCAGCGCACCCACACCGGTGAGCGCCCCTACACCAGCGCCCAGTGCGGCAAGGGCTTCATCCGCTCCTCCAGGCTGCTGTCCCACCAGCGGGTTCACGCCGGCGACCGTCCCGTCCCCAGCCCGGTGCGTGGAGAGGGCTCTGCCATGGACTCCCACGCCCTGTCTCACCAGCACGTGCACACCAGTGGCCCGCCCTACGACTGCCCGTACTGCGGTGAGGCGTTTGACAGCTCGCGGGGGTTGCGGCAGCACCGACGGTCCCACGCCGGCGAGCAGCTGCTCCCACTGTGACAAGAGAGCACGGGGGCTGCGGGAGCACCAGCGGATACACACCGGAGAGAGACCCTTTGTGTGCGCTGAGTGTGGCAAGGGTTTCACCCGTATGTCCAACCTGTGACAGCACAGGCTATGTTTCTATGAATTATGAAAATATATATTAGGCACTTCGGTGCCATATGATTGTACTTACTTCTAATAAAATAAAATATTTTAAAAACTATACCGTTTCATCAGGGACTGGATTGTGTTTGCTGTTATTATGTATGAAATGTTTTAAGTTTCATGTGCGATGCTCTGGTATCCCCTGGGAAACGTCTTCTCATTTTGCACTGTACAATTGTTGCTTTGCAAGATGGCAATATAGGTTGATTGATTGATTGAGAAAAGAACAATTAAATCTCATTTTTAGACAACAACTTCCAATGTGCATTGAATTCATCTAATATTTCAGAGGACCTCACAAAGGATTTGAGTCTAGGAGCAGGGAGGTTCTACTGCAGTTGTACAGGGTCTTGGTGAGACCACACCTGGAGTATTGCGTACAGTTTTGGTCTCCTAATCTGAGGAAAGACATTCTTGCCATAGAGGATTTGAGTCTAGGAGCAGGAAGGTTCTACTGCAGTTGTACAGGGTCTTGGTGAGACCACACCTGGAGTATTACGTACAGTTTTGGTCTCCTAATCTGAGGAAAGACATTCTTGCCATAGAGGGAGTACAGAGAAGGTTCACCAGACTGATTCCTGGGATGTCAGGACTTTCATATGAAGAAAGACTGGATAGACTCGGCTTGTACAAGCTGGAATTCAGAAGATTGAGGGGGGATCTTATAGAAACTTACAAAATTCTTAAGGGGTTGGACAGGCTAGATGCAGGAAGATTGTTCCCGATGTTGGGGAAGTCCAGAACAAGGGGTCACAGTTTAAGGATAAGGGGGAAATTTTTTAGGACCGAGATGAGGAAAACAGAGAGTGGTGAATCTGTGGAATTCTCTTAAGAGGGAGTTAGATGTGGCCCTTGTGGCTAAAGGGATCAGGGGGTATGGAGAGAAGGCAGGTACAGGATACTGAGTTGGATGATCAGCCATGATCATATTGAATGGTGCAGACTCGAAGGGCCGAATGGCCTCTACTCCTGTACCTGTTGTCTATGTTTCTATGTTTCTAATTGTGCAAGAGCATCCATATACAACTATCGGTCCAGTCCAAAGTTCAATGAATGACCACTCTATACATCACACACAGCTTCCTTTCACCCGAAAGTCCTTCATGCTTTGCTTAGGGTACTTATCATTCACCGTTTGACACAAGTGGTTAATGACTAGTTCACATTAACATTGAAACATCACCGATCTGTGTCTGTTCAATATTCTCACCAATGTCGGAATGGCCCAACTCCTGCACCTATTTGTCTGTTTCCCTGGTTTCAGGGCTTTTACAAATGTTGGCATCGGGGGAATGGGTGTATTACGGGGAAAGGAAACGGGCCACAGGGCAATAAAGAACCATTTTGCAGTAAAGAGCAGAATTAGATCAAATCCTTAGACAGCAACTTCCAATGTGCATTGAATGCATCAAATAAGTCGCTCCAGTTTGTGGTCAACACTCCCACCATGTGGTGATCCGCTGCACTGCAGGCCCGGCCATTCTGTGGTCAACACTCCCACCGTGTGGTGATCCGCTGCACTGCAGGCCCGGCCAATGTGTGGACAACACTCCCACCATGTGGTGATCCGCTGCACTGCAGGTCCCTGGATATAGAAACATAGAAACATAGACAACAGGTGCAGGAGTAGAGGCCATTCGGCCCTTCGAGCCTGCACCATTCGCCATTCAATATGATCACGGCTGATCATCCAACTCAGTATCCCGTACCTGCCTTCTCTCCATACCCCCTGATCCCTTTAGCCACAAGGGCCACATCTAACTCCCTCTTAAATATAGCCAATGAACTGGCCTCAACTACCTTCTGTGGCAGAGAATTCCACAGATTCACCACTCTCTGTGTGGGAAAAAAATGTTTCCTCATCTCGGTCCTAAAAGATTTCCCCCTTATCCTTATAATGCCTGGGATTGTACAGGAGCAAAGAGGTCCTTCTGCAGTTGCACAGGGTCTTGGTGAGACCACACCTGGAGTATTGCGTACAGTTTTGGTCTCCTAATCTGAGGAAAGACATTCTTGCCATAGAGGATTTGAGTCTAGGAGCAGGGAGGTTCTACTGCAGTTGTACAGGGTCTTGGTGAGACCACACCTGGAGTATTGCGTACACTATGGCAGTATTGCCATAGAGGGAGTGCAGAGAAGGTTCACCAGACTGATTCCTGGGATGTCAGGACTGTCTTATGAAGAAAGACTGGATAGACTTGGTTTATACTCTCTAGAATTTAGGAGATTGAGAGGGGATCTTATAGAAACTTACAAAATTCTTAAGGGGTTGGACAGGCTAGATGCAGGAAGATTGCTCCCGATGTTGGGGAAGTCCAGGACAAGGGGTCACAGCTTAAGGATAAGGGGGAAATCCTTTAAAACCGAGACGAGAAGAACTTTTTTCACACAGAGAGTGGTGAATCTCTGGAACTCCCTGCCACAGAGGGTAGTCGAGGCCACAGTTCATTGGCTATATTTAAGAGAGATGTGGCCCTTGTGGCTAAGGGGATCAGGAGGTATGGAGAGAAGGCAGGTACGGGATACTGAGTTGGATGATCAGCCATGATCATATTGAATGGTGGTGCAGGCTCGAAGGGCCGAATGGCCTACTCCTGCACCTAATTTCTATGTTTCTATGTACAGTTTTGGTCTCCTAATCTGAGGAAGGACATTATTCCCATAGAGGGAGTACAGAGAAGGTTCACCAGACTGATTCCTGGGATGTCAGGACTTTCATATGAAGAAAGACTGGATAGACTCGGCTTGTACTCGCTAGAATTTAGAAGATTGAGGGGGGACTTCCGGTGGCGATGCGAGCAGATGGCTGGTTAATTTCGAGCTCCCGGTAGCAAGTTTAAAACTAGCCTCCCTTAATTCACTAATTGCTACATAATTCACAGTTTTCTGTTTTGGAATGAGTGGGGAAGTCAAAAGAATCGTGACCGACGGGAAAGAAAGAATTCACCAGGAGGTGGACAAAGCTCAAAGCCCAAAAGATGACTCAGCAGAAACCATGCGCTCAATGCTCTACAATATCAGTAAGGAAGTGCGTGACTTCAGGACTAAATATAAAGTGGACTTACATAAATTTAAAGAAGAAATCAAAGAAGACATGAAAACCGAACTCAGAGTTCTGAAGCAAGAAATTTATCATAAACATAGAAACATAGAAACATAGACAATAGGTGCAGGAGTAGAGGCCATTCGGCCCTTCGAGCCTGCACCATTCGCCATTCAATATGATCATGGCTGATCATCCAACTCAGTATCCCGTACCTGCCTTCTCTCCATACCCTCTGATCCCTTTAGCCACAAGGGCCACATCTAACTCCCTCTTAAATATCGCCAATGAACTGTGTGGCCTCGACTACCCTCTGTGGCAGGGAGTTCCAGAGATTCACCACTCTCTGTGTGGGAAAAAAGTTCTTCTCATTTCGGTTTTAAAGGATTTCCCCCTTATCCTTAAGCTGTGACCCCTTGTCCTGGACTTCCCCAACATCGGGAGCAATCTTCCTGCATCTAGCCTGTCCAACCCCTTAAGAATTTTGTAAGTTTCTATAAGATCCCCCTCTCAATCTCCTAAATTCTAGAGAGTATAAACCAAGTCTATCCAGTCTTTCTTCATAAGACAGTCCTGACATCCCAGGAATCAGTCTGGTGAACCTTCTCTGTACTCCCTCTATGGCAATAATGTCCTTCCTCAGATTTGGAGACCAAAACTGTACGCAATACTCCAGGTGTGGTCTCACCAAGACCCTGTACAACTGCAGTAGAACCTCCCTGCTCCTAGACTCAAATCCTTTTGCTATGAAAGCTAACATACCATTGGCTTTCCTCACTGCCTGCTGCACCTTTCTGCAAACTCCAAACAAATCCACGCCCATGAAACTAGACTAAACAAAGCTGAAGCAGGAATCGAAGAGGCTGAGACAATGAACATGGCTGTGAAAAATGTGCTGTTTAAATCCATGAAAAAACAGAAAGCCATGCAAGAAAAACGGACTGCTTTGGAAGGACGGTCTAGACGAAATAACATTGGCATCTACGGCGTACCTGAAGAGAAAGGAGGCAAATCTATAAGGTACACAAAATTGCTGGGGAAACTCAGCGGGTGCAGCAGCATCTATGGAGCGAAGGAAATAGGCGACGTTTCGGGCCGAAACCCTTCTTCAGACTGATGGGGGGTGGGGAAAGAAAGAAGGAAAAGGGGAGGAGGAGGAGGAGCCCGAGGGCGGGCGGATGGGAGGGTGGGAGGAGACAGCTAGAGGGTTAAGGAAGGGGAGGAGACAGCAAGGGCTAGCAAAATTGGGAGAATTCTATGTTAATGCCATAAGGACGCAGGCTACCCAGGCGGAATATGAGGTGCTGTTCCTCCAATTTCCGCTGTTGCTCACTCTGGCAATGGAGGAGACCCAGGACAGAGAGGTCGGATTGGGAATGGGAGGGGGAGTTGAAGTGCTGAGCCACCGGGAGGTCAGGTAGGTTATTGCGGACTGTGAGCGGAGGTGTTCGGCGAAACGATCGCCCAACCTACGCTTGGTCTCCCCGATGTAAATCAGCTGACATCTAGAGCAGCGGATGCAGTAGATGAGGTTGGAGGAGATACAGGTGAACCTTTGTCGCACCTGGAACGACTGCTTGGGACCTTGAATGGAGTCGAGGGGGGGGTGAGGTGAAGGGACAGGTGTTGCATTTCTTGCGGTTGCAACGGAAAGTGCCCGGGGAGGGGGTGGTGCGGGAGGGAAGGGAAGAATTGACGAGGGACTTGCGGAGGGAGCGGTCTTTGCGGAAGGCAGACATGGGGGGAGATGGGAAGATGTGGCGAGTGGTGGGGTCACGTTGGAGGTGGCGGAAATGGCGGAAAAGGAAAATCTATGTCTGAATTTGTGGAGCAACTTTTAAACAACTGAACTCGTAATAACAACAGACACCAACGTACGGATCCAACGCGTACACAGGGCTTTAGCTCGCTAACCGGAAGGTAATTCACCACCTAGGTCTATAGTGGTAAATTTCCTGGAGTTTAATACCAAAGAAATGGTATTGAAAAAGGCCTGGGGAAAGAAGATATTGATTGACGGGCAACGTCTATCATTTGACCACGACTATGCAACGGAGGTTGTCCAGAAGCGCAGGGTATATAAGGGAATAAAGAGGGGCCCTGAAGGAGAGAGGTGTCCACTTCCAGACCCCACTGGACAAGTCTGAAACATAGAAACATAGAAACATAGAAAGTAGGTGCGAGAGTAGACCACCAGGTCCGTCGAGCCCGCACCGCCATTCGCTCATGGCTGAACACTAAACAGACACACTTACCCACAAACAGTAGACACAAGACACAGAACACAAGACACTACCCTCCCCTTCATACCGCTATCACCCCTCTCCACCCCAAGAACCGCGTGATCTCCTGGGGGAGGCAAAAAAACGGATAAAAACCCAGGTCCAATTCGGGAAAAAAAAATCCGGGAAATTCCTCTCCGACCCCAATCCAGGCGATCGACACTTGTCCAGGAGATCACTCAGGTCTTACTATACTAACCATACCTAGGTCCATATCCCTGCCCTCTCCCCGTAGCCCCTTATCCCCTCGGCAGCTAAAAAACCATCTATTCTAGACTTAAATATATTTAACGTTTCTGCTTCCACTGCTCCCTGGGGCAGTGAATTCCATAAATTAACCACCCTCTGGGTGAAGAAGTTCTTCCTCATCTCAGTTTTAAAAGAGCCCCCCCTTATTCTGCAACTATGTCCCCTAGTTCTAGTTTCCCCGATCATTGGGAACATCCTCGGTGCATCCACCCGATCAAGGCCCCTCACGATCTTATATGTTTCAATGAGATCGCCTCTCATTCTCCTAAACTCCAAAGAGTAGAGCTTCCAGCTTACTTAACCTTTCCTCATATGTCAATCCCCTCATTGCAGGAATTAATCTTGTAAACCTTCGCTGCACTGCCTCCAGGGCTAGTACATCCTTTCTTAAGTATGGACCCCAGAACTGTACACAGTATTCCAAATGTGGTCTCACTAATAATGTGTACAGCTGCAGCAAGACCTCCGTGTTTTTATACTCAATCCCCCTAGCAATAAAGGCCAAAACTCCATTGGCCTTCCTGATTGCTTGCTGCACCTGCATACTGACCTTTTAGTGATTCATGTACTAATACCCCTAGATCCCTTTGCGTTGCATTACAACGCAGCTCCTCCTCATTTAGAAAATAACTTGCTCTATCATTTTTTTTCCCAAAGTGAATGACCTCACATTTATTAGTATTAAATTTCATCTGCCAAGTTGTTGCCCACTCACCTAGCTTATCTATATCCATTTGCAGACTCTTCCTATCCTCCTCATCCCCAACTTTTCCTCCCATTTTTGTATCGTCCGCAAATTTTGATATATTACACTTGGTTCCCTCCTCCAAATCATTTATATAAATTGTGAACAACTGGGGTCCCAGCACCGACCCTTGCGGAACCCCGCTAGTTACCGGTTGCCATCCCGAGTATGAACCATTTATCCCCACTCTCTGCTTCCTATTTGTTAGCCAATCCTCTACCCATGCCAATATATTACCCCCAATCCCATAATTTTTTATTTTTAGCAATAGTCTCTTATGTGGCACCTTGTCAAAAGCCTTTTGGAAGTCCAAGTATACCACATCCACCGGTTCCCCTTTATCCACCCGGGTTGTTACTTCCTCAAAGAATTCGAGCAGATTCGTTAAACAGGACTTCCCCTTCACAAAACCATGCTGGTTCTGTCCGATGAAGTCATGTTTATCCAAGTGCCCCGTTAGTGTTTCTTTAATAATTGTCTCTAACATTTTACCCACCACCGATGTTAGACTAACCGGTCTATAGTTACCCGCCTTCTGTTTACTTCCTTTTTTAAATATAGGTGTTACATTGGCCATTTTCCAATCCACTGGGACCGTTCCTGCCTCCAGGGAGTTTTGGAAAATTATCACCAATGCATCCACAATCCCCACCGCTATCTCCCTCAAGACCCTTGGATGTAATCCATCAGGCCCAGGGGATTTATCCTCCTTCAGTCTCATTAATTTCCCTAATACCACCTCCTTGGTGATCTTAATAGTATTTAGCTCCTCCATTCCTACCGCCCCCTGTTTATCCAGCGTTGGAATATTTTTTGTGTCTTCTATGGTGATAGAAACGTCGCCTATTTCCTTCGCTCCATAGATGCTGCTGCACCCGCTGAGTTTCCCCAGCAATTTTGTGTACCTTCGATCTTCCAGCATCTGCAGTTCCCTTTCGAACACTTTGTCTACACCACTGCGATATCTCCTCAAGGTATGCCTACTTTGAAGAAGTTCTCCTCCTCCCTCCGGAGACCGTTTTCACAACCTCCTCTCTAACTGCACACCCTCTGTGCAGCACTTCAACTCCCCCTCCCATTCCCAATCCGACCTCTCTGTCCTGGGTCTCCTCCATTGCCAGAGTGAGCAACAGCGGAAATTGGAGGAACAGCACCTCATATTCCGCCTGGGTAGCCTGCGTCCTTATGGCATCAACATTGAATTCTCCCAATTTTGCTAGCCCTTGCTGTCTCCTCCCCTTCCTTAACCCTCTAGCTGTCTCCTCCCACCCTCCCATCCGCCCGCCCTCGGGCTCCCCCCCCTCCTCCCCCTTTCCGTCGTTCTGACCCCCCCCCCCCCACCCCCCATCAGTCTGAAGAAGGGTTTCGGCCCGAAACGTCGCCTATTTCCTTCGCTCCATAGATGCTGCTGCACCCGCTGAGTTTCTCCAGCAATTTTGTGTACCTGGGGAAAGAAGATATTGATTGACGGGCGACGTCTATCATTTGACCACGACTATGCAACGGAGGTTGTCCAGAAGCGCAGGGTATATAAGGGGATAATAATAATAATAATATATCTTTTATTGTCATTGCACGTCAGTGCAACGAGATTTAGTGGCAGCTCCACTGATGTACAAGAAAGATAAATAAATACAGTACATAAATAACATAGAAACATAGAAATTAGGTGCAGGAGTAGAGGCCATTCGGCCCTTCGAGCCTGCACCGCCATTCAATATGATCATGGCTGATCATCCAACTCAGTATCCCGTACCTGCCTTCTCTCCATACCCCCTGATCCCTTTAGCCACAAGGGCCACATCTAACTCCCTCTTATATATAGCCAATGAACTGTGGCCTCGACTACCCTCTGTGGCAGGGAGTTCCAGAGATTCACCACTCTCTGTGTGAAAAAAGTTCTTCTCATCTCGGTTTTAAAGATTTCCCCCTTATCCTTAAGCTGTGACCCCTTGTCCTGGACTTCCCCAACATCGGGAGCAATCTCCTGCATCTAGCCTGTCCAACCACTTAAGAATTTTGTAAGTTTCTATAAGATCCCCTCTCAATCTCCTAAATTCTAGAGAGTATAAACCAAGTCTATCCAGTCTTTCTTCATAAGACAGTCCTGACATCCCAGGAATCAGTCTGATGAACCTTCTCTGCACTCCCTCTATGGCAATAATGTCCTTCCTCAGATTTGGAGACCAAAACTGTACGCAATACTCCAGGTGTGGTCTCACCAAGACCCTGTACAACTGCAGTAGAACCTCCCTGCTCCTATACTCAAATCCTTTTGCTATGAATGCTAACATACCATTCGCTTTCTTCACTGCCTGCTGCACCTGCATGCCTACTTTCAATGACTGGTGTACCATGACACCCAGGTCTCGCTGCATCTCCCCTTTTCCTAGTCGGCCACCATTCAGATAATAGTCTACTTTCCTGTTTTTGCCACCAAAATGGATAACCTCACATTTATCCACAAATAAGCAAGCTGAATTGATTGACGTGACCATCTGAGGGAGACTGTCCAAAGGGGGTGTGTGGGGGGGCACTCATTAGTGCCGGTTCAGAGCCGCTATAGCTCTTGGGATAAAACTGTTCCTGAGTCTGGAGGTTCGGGCGTAGAAGGCCTTGTAACGTCTACCGGAGGGAAGTAGTTGAAACAGACCGTGGCAGGGGTGTGATGAGTCCTTATGGATGCTGAGGGCCTTCCTGGGGCACCGCGTGTGGTAGATGCCCTCCAAGGCTGGTAGCTCTGTCCCGATGATCTGTTGACGACGCGCTGAAGAGCTCTCCTCTCCGCCTCCGTGCAGCTGAGATACCACACAGAGATGCCATACGTTAGTATGCTCTCTGTGGTGCAGCGGTAGAACGTTGTCAGCAGCTGTTGGGGCAGACCAGTCTTTTTTTAATGTCCTCAGGAAGAACAGTCGTTGCTGTGCCTTCTTGACCAGCGCAGCGGTGTTTGTGGACCATGTGAGGTCCTCTGAACTGTGAGTGCCCAGAAACTTAAAGCTGGACACTCTCTCCACACTTTCCCCTGTAAATGGAGATTGGGGCGTATTCTCCAGAATGGGACCTCCTGAAGTCAATAATCAGGAGGGCCCTGAAGGAGATAGATGTCCGCTTCCAGACCCCGCTGGACAAGATGCGTATTCACTGGGACTCAGGAACATGCACATATCATAGTGCACAAGACCAGGGCAGGAGCTGAGGAGGAGAGGCTACTCCGTGGAGACACCGGATTACAGCGCTGAGGAGCTGGCGGACGCATAGATGTAGCGTCTTCTCCACGCTTTGACATGGCAGAGAGTTGGAAAGAGGAGCGAAGATGAGAGTGAGACAGCAAGAGAGCGACAACATCAATGATTCGATTCAATTCAATTCAACTTTAATGTCATTGCACAAATACTGAGTATCGGTACAACGAAATGCAGTTTTGCGTCAGCCCGTAGTAGTGCAATATAGAAATTTAAAAAAAAAAAAAAGAGGATACAGAATAATCAAAAATGCAGAATAATTAAACAATGGGGACGGAGGGACCGGAGAAATCTATCGGCGGGACTCCGAGTTCAGCATTGCGACGGTATGATTGTAGAAGCTGTTCCTCATTCTACTGGTACGAGACCTGAGGCTCCTGTACCGCCTCCCTGATGGGAGGAGGGCAAACAATCCATGATTGGGGTGGGAGGGGTCTTTAATGATCTTCCCAGCTCGTTTCAGACACCGTTTTCGGTGGAGGGCATCCATGGCAGGGAGCGGGGCACCGATGATGTGCTGCGCGGTTTTCACCACCCATTGTAGTGCCTTCCTGTCCGCAACAATGCAGCTGCTGTACCATACCATGAAGCAGGTGGTCAGGATGCTCTCGATGGTACACCTGTAGAAGTTGGTCAGGATCTGGGGGAACAGGTGGGCTTTCTTGAGCCTCCTCAGGAAGTAAAGGCGCTGCTGTGCCTTTTTGATCAGCTTGGAGGTGTTGAGGGACCAGGACAAATCCTCCGAGATGTGTACCCCGAGGAATTTGTAGTTGGAGACGCGCTCCACCTCAGTCCCGTTTATGTGGATGGGGGTATGTCTGCCCCCTCTGACCTTCCTGAAGTCGACAATAATTTCCTTCGTCTTCTTGGAGTTGAGGACGAGGTTATTGTTGGCACACCAGGTTGTCAGGTGCTGGACCTCCTCTCTGTAGGCTGACTCATCGTTGTCACTGATCAGTCCTACCACCGTGGTGTCGTCAGCAAACTTAATGATGGCGTTGGATCCGTACTTAGGGATGCAGTCGTGGGTGAAGAGGGAGTAGAGGAGAGGGCTGAGCACACAGCCCTGTGGCACGCCGGTGTTCAGTGTTATAGTGGTGGAGGTGAGGTTGTTGACCCTAACAGACTGTGGTCTGTTGGTGAGGAAATCCAGTGTCCAGTTGCAGAGGGAGGTGGAGATGCCAAGCCCGCTGAGTTTGGTGATCAAGCTGGCGGGGATGACAGTGTTGAAAGCGGAGCTGAAATCAATGAACAGCAACCTGATGTAGGAGTTGTTGTTGTCCAGGTGGGTCAGGGCAGAGTGTAGGGCCGCCGATATGGCGTCCTCTGTAGACCTGTTGGCCCGGTAGGCAAACTGATGGGGGTCCAGTGTGGGGGGGAGGCTGGCTTTGAGGTGAGCCAAGATCAGCCGCTCAAAGCACTTAGCAATGACAGGGGTGAGTGCCACTGGGCGGAAATCGTTGAGGCTCCCTGTGGCTGACTGTTTGGGCACTGGCACGATGGTTGATGTCTTGAGGCAAGGTGTGGTATGGTTGATGATGGTGTGGTAAATTGGATTAGTAAGTATGCAGATGATACTAAGATAGGTGGGGTTGCGGGTAATGAAGTAGAGTTTCAAAGTCTACAGAGAGATTTATGCCAGTTGGAAGAACGGGCTGAAAGATGGCAGATGGAGTTTAATGCTGATAAGTGTGAGGTGCTACATCTTGGCAGGACAAATCAAAACAGGACGTACATGGTAAATGGTAGGGAATTGAAGAATGCAGGTGAACAGAGGGATCTGGGAATAACTGTGCACAGTTCCCTGAAAGTGGAATTTCATGTAGATCGGGTGGTAAAGAAAGCTTTTGGTGTGCTGGCCTTTATAAATCAGAGCATTGAGTATAGAAGTTGGGATGTAATGTTAAAATTGTACAAGGCATTGGTGAGGCCAATTCTGGAGTATGGTGTACAATTTTGGTCGCCTAATTATAGGAAGGATGTCAACAAAATAGAGAGAGTACAGAGGAGATTTACTAGAATGTTGCCTGGGTTTCAGCAACTAAGTTACAGAGAAAGTTAGGTCTTTATTCTCTGGGGCGCAGAAGGTTAAGGGGGGACTTGATAGAGGTCTTTAAAATGATGAGAGGGATAGACAGAGTTGACGTGGAAAAGCTTTTCCCACTGAGAGTAGGGAAGATTCAAACAAGGGGACATGACTTGAGAATTAAGGGACTGAAGTTTAGGGGTAACATGAGGGGGAACTTCTTTACTCAGAGAGTGGTGGCTGTGTGGAATGAGCTTCCAGTGAAGGTGGTGGAGGCAGGTTCGTTTTTATCATTTAAAAATAAATTGGATAGTTATATGGATGGGAAAGGAATGGAGGGTTATGGTCTGAGCGCAGGTATATGGGACTAGGGGAAAATACGTGTTCGGCACGGACTAGAAGGGTCGAGATGGCCTGTTTCTCAGCTGTAATTGTTATATGGTTATTATATGGTTATATATGGTTATATGGACCATATAACCATATAACCATATAACAATTACAGCACGGAAACAGGCCATCTCGGCCCTACAAGTCCGTGCCGAACAACTTTTTTTCCCTTAGTCCCACCTGCCTGCACTCATACCATAACCCTCCATTCCCTTCTCATCCATATGCCTATCCAATTTATTCTTAAATGATACCAACGAACCTGCCGCCACCACTTCCACTGGAAGCTCATTCCACACCGCTACCACTCTCTGAGTAAAGAAGTTCCCCCTCATGTTACCCCTAAACTTCTGTCCCTTAATTCTGAAGTCATGTCTGAACCTCTTGTTTGAAGCTTCCCTATTCCCAAAGGGAAAAGCTTGATCACATCAACTCTGTCTATCCCTCTCATTATTTTAAAGACCTCTATCAAGTCCCCCCTTAACCTTCTGCGCTCCAGAGAATAAAGACCTAACTTATTCAACCTATCTCTGTAACTTAGTTGTTGAAACCCAGGCAACATTCTAGTAAATCTCCTCTGTACTCTCTCTATTTTGTTGACATCCTTCCTATAATTGGGCGACCAAAATTGTACACCATACTCCAGATTTGGTCTCACCAATGCCTTGTACAATTTTAACATTACATCCCAGCTTCTATACTCAATGCTCTGATTTATAAAGGCTAGCATACCAAAAGCTTTCTTTACCACCCTATCTACATGAGATTCCACCTTCAAGGAACTATGCCCGGTTATTCCCAGATCCCTCTGTTCAACTGTATTCTTCAATTCCCTACCATTTATCATGTACGTCCTATTTTGATTTGTCCTGCCAAGGTGTAATTTTCTTTTCTTTTTTTTAATTTGGCACATGTTGGCCAGATGTTCAGACCTGCACAGATTCAAGTTATCTGGAGATTTATGAATGTAAGACAGGAGTAGGTAAATTAAATGTCAGGTAACCTTCTGCGTGTGAAGAAAGCGAATGGTATGTTAGCTTTCATAGCAAAATGATTTGAGTCTAGGAGCAGGGAGGTTCTACTGCAGTTGTACAGGGTCTTGGTGAGACCACACCTGGAGTATTGCGTACAGTTTTGGTCTCCAAATCTGAGGAAGGACATTATTGCCATAGAGGGAGTGCAGAGAAGGTTCACCAGACTGATTCCTGGGATGTCAGGACTGTCTTATGAAGAAAGACTGGATAGACTTGGTTTATACTCTCTAGAATTTAGGAGATTGAGAGGGGATCTTATAGAAACTTACAAAATTCTTAAGGGGTTGGACAGGCTAGATGCAGGAAGATTGCTCCCGATGTTGGGGAAGTCCAGGACAAGGGGTCACAGCTTAAGGATAAGGGGGAAATCTTTTAAAACCAAGATGAGAACTTTTTTCACACAGAGAGTGGTGAATCTCTGGAACTCCCTGCCACAGAGGGTAGTCGAGGCCACAGTTCATTGGCTATATTTAAGAGGGAGTTAGATGTGGCCCTTGTGGCTAAGGGGATCAGAGGGTATGGAGAGAAGGCAGGTACGGGATACTGAGTTGGATGATCAGCCATGATCATATTGAATGGCGGTGCAGGCTCGAAGGGCCGAATGGCCTCTACTCCTGCACCTAATTTCTATGTTTCTATGTAATACTATCGAATTGGTGTCACTCAATGTAAATGGGATGAACAATCCAGTTAAAAGGAGCAAGGTCCTGGCTAAACTGAAAAAAGAAAAGGCCCAGGTACTATTTTTACAAGAAACCCACCTGCCTCAACAAGAACATGAGAAACTAAAACACTTTGGCTTTACAAATGCATTTTATAGTTCCTATAAAACTAACCAAAAGAGAGGCGTAGCTATCCTTATTACAAATGCAGTCCAATTTGAATCCCATAAAGAAGTCAGGGACAAAGAGGGAAGTTATGTATTAGTTAAAGGAAAGTTGGAAAACAAAGTCGTGACACTGATCGATGTATATGCCCCCCCCCCCCCCCCAGAGAGTACCAAATGTTTTTTCAAAACTCTGTTTGACATTATTGCTTTAGACTGGAGGTATTTTGATATGTGAAGGGGACTTCAATGTGGCCATGAATCATAATTTGGATACAACAAGCCTAAAAAAAACCAAGATGCATCTGACCAAGTTTATTAACACATCAGTGCAGGAAACATAGACATAGACATAGAAATTAGGTGCAGGAGTAGAGGCCTTCGAGCCTGCACCGCCATTCAATATGATCATGGCTGATCATACAACTCAGTATCCTGTACCTCCCTTCTCTCCATACCCTCTGATCCCCTTAGCCACAAGGGCCACATCTAACTCCCTCTTAAATATAGCCAATGAACTGGCCTCGACTACCCTCTGTGGCAGGGAGTTCCAGAGATTCACCACTCTCTGTATGAAAAAAGTTCTTCTCATCTCGGTTTTAAAGGATTTCCCCCTTATCCTTAAGCTGTGACCCCTTGTCCTGGACTTCCCCAACATCGGGAGCAATCTTCCTGCGTCTAGCCTGTCCAACCCCTTAAGAATTTTGTACGTTTCTATAAGATCCCCTCTCAATCTTCTAAATTCTAGCGAGTACAAGCCGAGTCTATCCAGTCTTTCTTCGTAAGACAGTCCTGACATCCCAGGAATCAGTCTGGTGAACCTTCTCTGCACTCCCTCTATGGCAATAATGTCCTTCCTCAGATTTGGAGACCAAAACTGTACGCAATACTCCAGGTGTGGTCTCACCAAGACCCTGTACAACTGCAGTAGAACCTCCCTGCTCCTATACTCAAATCCTTTTGCTATGAAATGGGCCTAATTGATGTTTGGAGAGAACCTCACCCTTTGGAAAGGGACTACACACACTATTCAGTACCTCACTCAGTCTACTCCAGGATTGACTACTTTTTAATGAATACGGGTGAAAGTCACAGAGTGTAAAATCGGGGTGGCAGATGTATCTGATCACAGTGCGATCAGCTTGACAGTACACCTGAATAGTAGAAAAATAAATACTGTTTGGGAGCTCAATCTGGGTATTTTGAATAATAAGGCAAATGTGGAACAAATAAGCAAAGAGATAAAAGGGTACATAGAAGAGAATGATAATGGGGAGGTGGATCCTGTAATACTGTGGGATGTTATGAAGGCAGTTATACGTGGGAAGCTGATCGCCCTGACATCATCAGGAAAGCAGACTATTATCTAAATGGTGGCCGACTAGGAAAAGGGGAGATGCAGCGAGACCTGGGTGTCATGGTACACCAGTCATTGAAAGTAGGCATGCAGGTGCAGCAGGCAGTGAAGAAAGCCAATGGTATGTTAGCTTTCATAGCAAAAGGATTTGAGTATAGGAGCAGGGAGGTTCTACTGCAGTTGTACAGGGTCTTGGTGAGACCACACCTGGAGTATTGCGTACAGTTTTGGCCTGTTGGCCTTCATAACAAGAGGAGTTGAGTCTAGGAGCAAAGAGGTCCTTCTTCAGTTGTACAGGGTCTTGGTGAGACCACACCTGGAGTATTGCGTACAGTTTTGGTCTCCAAATCTGAGGAAGGACATTATTGCCATAGAGGGAGTGCAGAGAAGGTTCACCAGACTGATTCCTGGGATGTCAGGACTGTCTTATGAAGAAAGACTGGATAGACTTGGTCTCTAGAATTTAGGAGATTGAGAGGGGATCTTATAGAAACTTACAAAATTCTTAAGGGGTTGGACAGGCTAGATGCAGGAAGATTGCTCCCGATGTTGGTGAAGTCCAGGACAAGGGGTCACAGCTTAAGGATAAGGGGGAAATCCTTTAAAACCGAGATGAGAAGAACTTTTTTCACACAGAGAGTGGTGAATCTCTGGAACTCCCTGCCACAGAGGGTAGTTGAGGCCACAGTTCGTTGGCTATATTTAAGAGGGAGTTAGATGTGGCCCTTGTGGCTAAGGGGATCAGGGGTTATGGAGAGAAGGCAGGTACGGGATACTGAGTTGGATGATCAGCCGTGATCATATTGAATGGCGAATGGTGCCGGCTCGAAGGGCCGAATGGCCTCTACTCCTGCACCTATTGTCTATGTTTCTATGTTGCTATCATCACAAACAAAGGCCCGGCTAGCTACGTATGAACATAAAGTAGAAAAACAGAAAGAATTGGAGAAAAAACATACGGGACCAGTTGGTGCTAAAACAGATTAAGGAAAAAAGGGGGGAGACAGATGAGATCCTCAGGGGAGATATGGAAAAAAGGGCAAGATTCGTAAAGCAGACCTATTATGAAGCAGGTCCAAAAGCAACTAGACTCCTGGACAGGCGCCTGCGTAAACAGCAGGCCTCTAATACAATTCATCAAATAAGAGATCCTAAAACCAATCGATTATCACATGAGCCAGGTGAGATAGAAAGAATATTTGAAGAATACTACAAGACACTCTATTCTAAACCACCATCAGCTGACGAAAGGACAATGAGAAGTTTTCTTAACTCACTTGATCTGCCATCCATTGGTGAGACACAAAATAATACCATTACCTCACAATTTGAGTATAGAAGCTGGGATGTAATGTTAAAATTGTACAAGACATTGGTGAGACCAAATCTGGAGTATGGTGTACAATTTTGGTCGCCCAATTATAGGAAGGATGTCAACAAAATAGAGAGAGCGCAGAGGAGATTTACTAGAATGTTGCCTGGGTTTCAACAACTAAGTTACAGAGATAGGTTGAATAAGTTAGGTCTTTATTCTCTGGAGCGCAGAAGGTTAAGGGGGGACTTGATAGAGGTCTTTAAAATGATGAGAGGGATAGACAGAGTTGATGTGATCAAGCTTTTCCCTTTGAGAATAGGGAAGATTCAAACAAGAGGACATGACTTCAGAATTAAGGGACAGATGTTTAGGGGTAACATGAGGGGGAACTTCTTTACTCAGAGAGTGGTAGCGGTGTGGAATGAGCTTCCAGTGGAAGTGGTGGCGGCAGGTTCGTTGGTATCATTTAAAAATAAATTGGATAGGCATATGGATGAGAAGGGAATGGAGGGTTATGGTATGAGTGCAGGCAGGTGGGACTAAGGGGAAAAAGTTGTTCAGCACGGACTTGTAGGGCCGAGATGGCCTGTTTCCGTGCTGTAATTGTTATATGGTTATATGGTTAATTTACGGTTAATGAGCTGGAAGCTACAATCAGTAGACTTAAGGCTAGTAAATCGCCAGGCAGCAATGGGTTTCCACCAGAATGGTACAAGGCCTTTAAGAAAGAGCTAACACCTCTGCTCCTGTCTTGCTTTAACTGGACCCTTAAAGAGGGCAGGGCTCCCCCATCATGGAAGGAAGCAATTATTCCCATTTTACCCAAGGAAGGCAAAGACAAAGAGCAATGTAAACATTTCAGGCCAATCTCAATTTTAAATGTAGACTACAAACTATTTGCCTCAATCATTTGCAAAAGACTCGAGACTTTTGCACCAGATCTGATTAATGAAGACCAAACTGGATTTATTCGGGGGAGTCAAACACAGGATAATATTAGAAGAACCCTCCACATTGTGGATAATGGTCAAAAAAGGATACAAATGTGGTCCTGGTTAGTTTAGATGCAGAACAAGCCTTTGATGGTGTTAGTTGGGTATTCTTATATGAAGTACTGAGGAGATTTGGTTTCAATGAAGATGCAATTCGGTGTATTAAAACAATATATCAGGAGCCTACAGCTAGGATTAAGGTAAATGGAAACATATCAAAAAGGATCCAGTTAGAGAGGGGCACAAGGCAGGGATGCTGTCTTTCTCCTACTCTCTTCGTTTTGTATATTGAACCCTTAGCACAAGCAATAAGGCAGAGAGGAGACCTGCAGGGGGTCAAAATAGGGGGGAAAGAACATATAATTGGTCTTTTCACTGATGATATCATTATTTTTCTTGAACGACCAGATATATGTCTCCCAAATCTAATGAACCTATTTGAAACATATGGATACTACTCAGGGTATAAACTGAATATAACAAAAACACAAATTCTTTCATTCAATTATTCTCCATCTCAACAAATCAGAGACGCATATAATCTGAAATGGAACTCTAAAACGATGCAGTATCTTGGTGTAACTAGAACCAAAACACTTTCCAACTTGTTTGAAACTAATTATAACAAAATTGAAGAAAACATCAAAGAGTATGTTGAAAGGTGGTCGACCCTTCCTCTAGACTTCAGTGCCAGAATACAAACGGTAAATATGAATATCCTACCTAAACTACTATATTTATTCCAATCTCTCCCAATTAATGTCCCCCGAGATAAATCCATAGCCTGGGATAAAATGATCTCTAGATTCATTCGGAATAGCAAAAAACCAAGAATAAAACTAACAATACTTCAACTGCCGAAAAGCAAGGGTGGAATGGCTTTACCAAATCTGAGGAAATACTTGTATGCAGCTCAACTCAGACCTCTGGCTTGTTGGTGTAGACCTGATTATGAATCTCGATGGAAAGAAATGGAAAGGGAGATACAGGGTTACCAGACCCAGATTTTGGTGGGAGACAAATATCTGAGAGGGGCTTTGAGACATGCTATGGATCCAATAGTAGCATTCACGTTAGAAATATGGAATGTTATAGTGGAAAAATACAAATTAAAAAGAGGGGTTCACGCATTGAAGTGGTTCGCATATGACTCAAAGTTTAAGCCAGGGGTGTATGATTCAAAATTCAAAGAATGGGCACAAAAAGGCATAATGGCAATGTATACAGTTTCAGAAAATGGCCGTTGATGATAAAGTCACATCCGGGATCCTGCAGGTTGGCCCCCCCCCCCCCCCCGCTGCAATTCCCCCGTCCCCCACTGGAGGGCAGCACCGGATATCCGGCATCAGCAGCAGCAGCACGTACCCGGGTCACGTGACAGCGGGCAGGGTCGCCTCTGATGTCACCGCCCGGCCGGCCCGGGAAGCGTTGGGGTTTAAAGGGGAGGGCGGCCGTTTAAAGGGGAGGGCGGGGAATCGGCCAACAATATTCCGGTCCCCAGGGCGGTGACGTTTACACCCAGAGATGTTCACACGTCCACTCTCAGTCCGGGTCTGGATTCCTGCAGCGACCTCAGTTCCTTCTTCCCGGTATCATCGAACTTATTCGCCCTCAGGCTGAAACAGTCGAGGAATAAAGAGGAAATAAACAGGTTAAACAACAGTGTCAATAACAGGGACTGGGGTTAATATTTCAACAACATTTACAGCACAGAATCACAGGAGAAAGAAGCCCAAGGATGGATGGATCCCCTGATATTTGATCACATTAAACATTAACACAAACACTCACCTGATCAGCCCCAGTCTCGGGAGGTTCAGTATGAGGCGGTGGAGAGCGGGGACACATCGGTCTGTGAGGGAGTTGTCTGCCAGGTACAGCTTCGTCAGTGAGGTGTTTGTACTGAGAGTGGAGACGAGATCCTCGGCTCCAGAATCTGTGAGACCGACATCCATCAGCCTGGAGATGAGAGAGAGTGAGGGTGAGGGACACAGAGAGACAGGAGACGGTGCAAATCCCCAGTGTTTATCAGTGACACAATTACTGATCATATTAATGTTCAGTGTCACACACCCAGTGAGTGTAAACACAATCTCTCACAGTCTGGGACTTACCACAGTCTCTGTATTTTACAGTCCGGGTGCCTCAGAGCCACATACACCAGTTTCACTCCGGAATTTCCCAGTTTATTCCCACATAGGTCCAGCCACGTCACCGTGTGGTTTGTACTGAGAGCGGAGACGAGATCCTCGGCTCCAGAATCTGTGAGACCAACACGTTGCAGCCTGGAGATGAGAGAGAGTGAGGGTGAGGGACACAGAGAGAGACAGGAGACGGTGCAAATCCCCAGTGTTTATCAGTGACACAATTGCTGATCATATTAATGTTCAGTGTCAGACACCCAGTGAGTGTAAACACAATCTCTCACAGTCTGGGACTTACTCCAGTCTCTGTATTTTACAGTCCGGGTTCCTCAGAGCCGCAGACACCAGTTTCACTCCGGAATCTCCCAGGTCGTTGTCTGCCAGTCTAAACACAAACAGACAGAGTAAGAAACAAACTGATACAAACACCGGCCGCCCGGCGAGTCTGAGATAGGTAACTTCCCCCAAACAGATATTTCTGGAAACACCTCAGCACATTATTGTGGATGTGGTGTTTGGTGACTTTCACCATTTATTCTCATTCCCCGACCGACCGGGAAATTTTCCCCGTGCAGAGAACGGCGGCAGGCGGGCGGGCAACGCGCGCGTGTGACCTGGTGGAAGGGGTTGACCACCGGTGATCCGGGGGAGGGAGGGTAAAATAGGAGGGGTGCCCCCCACCCCGTGCACATAGAAGGGGTGCTGGACGGAATAACAAAATAGTGGAACAATTTTACAGTTCAGTGTTAGCGTCAAACGGACAGTTACCTCAAGCACTGACACTTGTGCAGAGCCGGTCCCAGCCGCTGGAGACCTTCACACTGAATGCGGCAGCTCTCCAGATCTAGGTCTTTGATTGTATCACAGAGCCTGATGACATGAGACAGGACCGCACAGTCAATCGGGGTCAGTCCCAGTCCACTGAATGAAAGTGTTTCCACAGATCCCAGTGTCTGCTGAGCCAGTACAGGACTCTGAGACTCAAACAGGTAGTGCATCGTGTTCAGGAGCCTCCTTTTACCAAACTCACTGGCTGCATTTCTAATCTGACGTTTAACCTCCTCCTTCACCCAGTCACTCACTCGGCAGATTGTTTGATGAGGGAATTTACCCAGAAACTTCTCCAGGATCCAAGCTGCCCGTGGGGAGGAGAGACCAGCGACAAAACGGAGAAATACTTCAAATCGCCCGTCTGTCATGCCATGGGCTTCAATGAGGAGTGTCGTGATATCCCCGCGATCTACAGTCAGGAATTGTGCGAGTGCGGCTACAAACTCTTGGATGGTGAGGTGCGGGAAGGTGTACACCACGCTCCGAGCTGAATCCTCTCTCTCCAAAAGTTCCATCAGGAACCCGGACAGGAACTGGGAAGGCTGCAGATCGTATTTGATCAAATCTTCATCTGTGAACACAATCTTCTTCTCAGCCACTCCAGTGAAGGCCATCTGACCAAGCCTCAGTAACACCTCACGGAGGTTCTCAATCTCACGGCTGTGGTTTTTCAGGATGTTGTAAATAAAATAGCAATATAGTTGTGTGATGGTCTTGGGAACTCGCTGCGGGTCCCGGTGTGTTTGTGTGAAGAAGGGGCCCAGTGTCAGGACAAGGATCCAGCAGTAGGAGGGGTTGTAGCTCATGGTGTACAGGATCTCGTTCTCCTTCACATGTTTGAAAACAGCTGCTGCCACCGTCTGATCTTCAAAATACCTGGTGAAATATTCCTTCCGTTCCTCACCATCAAATCCCAGGATTTCAGCCCGGACACTGATCTCTGCCTTGTCCAGTAAATGTAACGCAGTGGGGCGGGTGGTCACTAGCACTGAACACCCTGGGAGCAGCTTGTGCTGGATTAAATTGTACACAATATCAGACACTTCACACCACCACTCGGGATCTGGGCACTGGTGCTGAGGTTCTGTGTCTCTCCGACTGTCAGCAAAATCGATTCTGCCCTTGAATTCATCCAGACCGTCGAATATAAACAGCAATCCCTCTGGGTTCTTCCAGACCTCTCCTAGCATATTCCCAAAGTAAGGATACTGATCCAGAATCAGTTCCCTCAGGTTTACTCTGTCTTTAATCATGTTAAAATCCCGGAATTTGAAACTGAAGACAAACTGGAATTGTTGGAATATTTTCCCCGTGGCCCAGTCATGAACAATCTTTTGCACCATTGTTGTTTTTCCGATCCCCGGAACTCCGGCCACGGCAGACGAACTCCCAGATTTGGATTTGCTCGCCGAAATGTTCTGGAATAACTGATCAGTTCGGATTTTTTCAAACTCTCCCCCGAGATGTTCCTCTCTCCACTCTTCATGGTCCCGGCCTCTTGCCAGCAGCTCATGTTCCACCAGTGTCCGATCTCGAACAGTGGAGATGACCGTGAGCTCAGCGTATCGATCACGCAGCTGGAAAACCTTAACCTTCTCGTTCATCAGGATGGTGTTCACTCTCAGTGTTTCAGTCTGTGCCCGCAGAGTCTCCATGTGCTTCTGCTGAACATCTTTTATCAGGTGAGATAAACAAGAGGTCCTGAAATTAGATTCATCACGCAAAGAAAAACACATTCACAGTATCCTAATATAGTCATAGTATGATACAGTGCGGGAACAGGCCATTCGGCCCAACTTGTCCACACCGGCCAACAATGTCCCACTTGCCTGCGCTTGCTTCATATCCCTTCAAACCTGTCCTATCCATGCACCTACCTTAACTGTTTCTTAAACGATGGGTTAGTCCCAGCCTCAACTACCTCCTCTCGCAGCCTACTTCATACACCCACCACCCTTTGTGTGAAAAAGTTACTCCTCGGATTCCTATTAAATCTTTTCCCCATCACATTGAACCTGTGTCCTCTGGTCCTCGATTCCCCTACTCTGGGCAAGAGACTCTGCACATCTAACCGATCTATTCCTCTCATTCCTACTCACTTCCCCTTTAACTCCATCATTATATTCACAATTTGTCACCCCATTTAATTGCATCCCATTATACCCTTCACACTATGATTTACCCAGCCTATATTGGGAAAGATAAAAGCTCCTAATACAACGACCTTATTTGAGGTGCAGCTGTCTGCAATCTCCTGACACATTTGTTCTTCTAATTCCCGTTGACTATTCGGGGGTCTGTAGTACACCCCCAACAAGGTGATCATCCTTTTCTTGTAACTCAGCTCTACCCATATAGCCTCACTGGACGAAACCCCCCTCCTCTTTTTCTCTCACCCCTGTCTCTCCTGAAGCTCCTGTACTCCGGAACATTGACCAGGTTTCAGTCATGGCTACTGATAAAGCCGAATTAAGTTAAAAATACAAGAAGATATTAAATTGGCTTCTGGGCTAGCTTACAGCTTATATTTAGTCTCAAATTAGGCTTGCCTCAGGTTGCGGTGTGTGAGATAATAAATACTATAACATTGTCTCCCAAGTGACGAGAGGGGAAGCAGAGAAGTAGCTAGATCTCTTTGATGTATTGGAAAAGTAAGATGTCGTAAACCAAGTGTCCTATGTTTATGAGGGACGAGGTGCCGAGAGAGGAACCAGAGAAGTAGCTAGATCTCTTTGATGTATTTGATAAAATAAAATGTCGTTAACCAAATGGCCAATGTTTTTAATATATCTTGTACCATGTGACAGATGCCTTTGAGTTGATGCATTCTGTAGAAATTATTTTCCTGTACCTCTGACCATGACTAATGTCTGTGGAATGTGCTACAGTGACAAAAAAAAAACTATATAATACAATGTAATTCTGTTGTTCAGAGAAGTGGACTGAGGATAGTGAAGTGTCTGTAATTGCTCACTTGACTTAGAGTTCTCCCTCCCTTCCATCGGCTGATAATAAGTAAAGTTTTGAACTGGTCTACCAAACAGTTTGTGTGTTGTCTGTTTATTAAGAGGCGAACCTGTTAAGTTGTTATAAAAGTAACTTTTTCACTACAACATCCCAGTCGCTCGTACCTATCGACGCCCCAAGCTTATCCGCCTTACCCGTCAGGCCCCTTGCATTAAAATAGGGGCAGTTAAAACCAACCCTCCTTCCTCGCTCTCCGCCTTTCACCAGCCTATTCTGTCCACTAACCTCTCCCAAACCACCCTCCATACCAAATTCTAGCCTCTCACACGCCTCTGTCCCGTACGAGATCCCACCCCCTGCCAATCTAGTTTAAACCCTCTCGAGTAGCATTAGCAAACCTGCCCACTAGGATGTTGCTCCCCCTCCAGTTAAGGTGCAACCCGTCCCTTTTGTACAGGTCACCCCTGCCCCAGATGAGATCCCAATGATCCAGAAATCTAACTCCCTGCCCCCTGCACCAACTCCTCAACCACACGTTCATTTCCCCTCTTCCCATTCACACCTTCACTAGCACGAGGTATTGGACGTAATCCTGAGATCACTACCCTGCAGGTCCTGCTTTTCAGTCTTCGACCCAATTCCGTAAAGTGGTTTTGCAGAACCTACCTCCTTCTGCTTCCTACCTATGTCATTTGTGCCAACATGTGCAACAACCTCCGGCTGCTCCACTTCACCCTTGAGCATGTCGTGCAGCTGCTTCGAGACGTCCTGGACCCTGGCACAAGGGGAGGCAACACACCATCCTGGAGTCTCAGAATCTGCCTGCCGCAGAATCAACTGTCCGCATCTCTGACTATTGACTCGCCCATATTATGCTTTACGATTATGATTAGTGTTACACTCATTAGTTGATGTGTTATTGATTACATATTATCTGATTGTTATAGCTGTTTATTGGTCGACTAAGCAGAAATAAATTGGTAAAATAATATTTGGACAGATACATGGGATTGTAACGGGTTAGAGGGATATTGGGAAGTAGCGGCTGGCCGGGAGAGCTTAAATGGGGAATTTTGGTCGCTATGGACAAATTAGACTTCAGATCCCGTTACCGCACTGTATCTATCGAACTAAAAGTCTCATCTTAACCACTTCCTGTCTGCGCTAAATATTGATTTTAGAAAAACACGACCCTATATCGCTATAATTTTGGGCCATCTTACTCACAGTTCTCCACCGCTGCGGCGGTCCCGAGAATTGTTCCCATCGATGAAAAATAAAAAAGTTATGAGTGTTTAAAAAATCTTGAGATCAGCTGATTGGTCCTCTCGCCTGTCAATCACCACAATGAAGGTAACGCCACATCCGGGGGGGGGAGGACTATAAAACCCAGGATGCCTGGACGTGAGTCAGTCACGATGGAAGATCGCGAGGGAGAGTCCATGACTGTGATTCTAAGCTGTGAATCAACTGAACTGTGAGTCTGTAATGTACTTGGAATAAATGATTTGTTAGGAGGTTGAAATGCTATGAAATTGAATTTGCTCGCCTGCACTCTGCTTGAAATGCTATGAAATGTATTTGCTGGCCTGCACTCTGCATGAACTTCTATGAAATTGGATTTGCTGGCCTGCACTCTGCTTAAAATGCTATGAAATTGGATTTGTGGCCTGCACTCGGCTTGAAATGCTATGAAATCAGGATTTGGTGGCCTGCACTCGGCTTGAAATGGAATTCTCCCTGTAACCGCAAGGGTTATTTCCGAGTCCTTTACATTCCTCCCTCATCGCAAAGATGTTGATTAATTGGACATCTGTAAATTGTCCCTAGTCTGCAAGGAGTGGATATAAAGATGGGATAAATAGGAAGGGCTGATTGATGGACGGCGTATCCGCAGTTGGCCTAAACATGCAATTGAATACCTTTCAGATGAGCAGGTAGTTCCAAGGAAACCTTCATGGCTTTGAACGATTCGATCAGATCAGAACCTGTTGGAATAATTTCATGGAATGAGTCTGAGTTGCATTTTGACAAAAAGGACAAATTCTCTATAGAAACATGTCCTGTACCTTCTTCCCCCATTGCTTTCAGCAACTCCTCCAGTTTGGGGAGCAGGTGGTGCATTTTCACGAAGCATTTCCATATCAGTTTACGGACCTGCGGCTCTTTCTCAGTCACCAGGTTGAGGAGAAGTGTGGAACCGGCCGCACGGCTTCCTCTCTTCGTGCGTTTGATGACTCGCTGTGAAGAGCCATGGGGACAAGTAGTTATAGAGCTGTACAACACGGAAACAGAACCCTCGGCTAACCTTGGCGATGGATTTACTGGAGTCACAGTGCCTTAAGTGGTAGAGTGATAGAGCAATATACCACAGGGAGACAGGCTATTCAGCCCACATTGTCCATGCCAACCAAGTTACAATTGTAAGCCAGGGCCATTTGCCTGCATTTGGCCTACAGCCCCGTAAGCCCCTCCTACCCACTCATCAGTCTGAATGTACTTTGATATCCCTAATGTTATCCGCTTTTCCAGCTTCCTCTGGCATTGTGTTCCAGATATGGACTGCTCTCCAAGTAAACCTGTTGTCCCCAGATCCCACCTACATTTCTCCCATCTCCCCTCAAGCCTGCACCCTCCAGTTTGTGGATCACCACTGCTGTGCGGGATATTCTTTGTGACTGTGCCGTACTGAGTTGTAATTACAGAGAGCAGCACAGCACAAGAATGGACCATTCGGCCCACAATATTTGTGCAGGAAAACATTTGAGTATCAGCTGAAGTTACCCACTCATCCAATCCTCTCCCTACCTTGTACTCTTGCTCACTGAAATATCTCTCGTATGCTAGAACGAAGACGACATTCTCCACCGCCTCTTGAATCGCCTCTTCCAGCCTCTGGCGGTAATGAATTGTCAAATCCAGCAGCTGCGAATCATCACACCTTTCCAGGAGCTCCATCATCGAAGACATTGGAGGAGCTGTGATGAATCAAAATAATGGAATTATCAAGTGTTGTCTGTTTTCCTCCACCCATAGCTGTCACCACCCCCACTCTGCTAAAAGGCAGACCACATGACGGAGATGAGGCGCTCCGATCAGCGGGTTGCTGTCAGGCCACGAGCCGGATCTACCCGCACCCTGTACGGAGGGAGGGAGACCCGGCTGTGATCCTCGACTTGCCCTGACAATGGTCCCCAGGCTGTTGCTGTAACTTATTCCCTGCGGCATCTAAACAATGCGCTAACTCACAACAATTGTCCCTCTCCCACTGTTCAATCCCACGGGTACATTCTCTTCTTGATTCTGGATGGACACAATGTCAACACCTTTTGACAGAATACACCATTGCGACATTAAACGTGACTTATTCTCACACTTTAGCTTTAGCATTCAGAGTTCAGAGGCACAGTATGCAAACAGGCCCTTCGGCCCAGCGATTCCATGCCAATCATCAATCGATCACCCGCTCACACTAGTTTTATGTTATCTCACGTTCTGCATATTAGGGGCACATTTACAGAGGGCAATTGATGTTCATGCCAGCATGCCATAGGGATGTGGGAGGAAACACACACTGTCATAGGAAAAACATGCAAACTCCACACAAACAGTGGCCGTGGTTAGAATCGAACCCGAGTCTCCGGAGCCGTGAGCCAGTGGTTCTACCAGCTGCACTACTGTGCCCACACTTATTATTGTCACATGTACTGAGAAACAGTGAAAATATTGTGTTTGCATGCTGTCCAATCTAATCAGGTAATACTATACATAAATACGGCCAAGCCAAGCACAAGTACAGCAGGTAGAGTGTAGAGAGTGCTGAATATAGTTTTGTCAGCATGTAGTGATACAGTTTCAGAGAAAACATCCAACGTCCACAATGAAATAGTTGTAAAAATAAGGACTGTGTCCCCACACAGGCCACAACTCACCAATGGAAGGATCTTTCAGTAGACTGATAACATCATAATAAGAATGCACAAGATTCACAGCAACGTGGTTCTATACATTCAGAACCCGTTTACTGAGAAGACACAGAAACATAGAAAATAGGTGCAGGAGTAGGCCATTCGGCCCTTCGAGCCTGCACCGCCATTCAATATGATCATGGCTGATCATCCAACTCAGTATCCTGTCACCTGCCTTCCCTCCATACCCCCTGATCCCTTTAGTCCACAAGGACCACATCTAACTCCCTCTTAAATATAGCCAATGAACTGGCCTCAACTACCTTCTGTGGCAGAGAATTCCACAGATTCACACTCTCTGTGTGAAAAATGTTTTCCCTCATCTCGGTCCTAAAAGATTTCCCCTTATCCTTAAACTGGACCCCTCGTTCTGGACTTCCCCAACATCGGGAACAATCTTCCTGCATCTAGCCTGTCCAACCCTGAAGAGTTTCTATAAGATCCCCCATCAATCTTCTAAATTCTAGCAAGTACAAACCGAGTCTATCCAGTCTTTCTTCATATGAAAGTCCTGACAGCCCAGGAATCAGTTCTGGTGAACTTCTCTGTACTCCCTCTATGGCAAGATGTCCTTCCTCAGATTAGGGAGACCAAAACTATACGCAATACACCAGGTGTGGTCTCACCAAGACCCCTGTACAACTGCAGTAGAACCTCCCTGCTCGTATACTCAAAATTCCTTTGCTATGAATGCTAACATGCCATTCCTTCTTCTCACTGCCTGCTGCACCTGCATGCCTACTTTCAATGACTGTGTACCATGACACCCAGGGCCTCGTTGCATCTCCCCTTTCCTAATCGGCCACCATTCAGTAATAGTTCTACTTTCCTGTTTTTTTGCCGCCAAAGTGGGATAACCTCACATTTATCCACATATACTGCATCTGCCATGCATTTGCCCACTCACCCAGCCTATCCCAAGTCACCTTGCAGCCTCCAAGACAGAGGGTTGTTCTTCTGGCTGGGGGTCTGTGCAACACTGGGGTGCACAGCTTTAAGCTGAAGGGGTGGAATCAAAGGAGATGTGCGGGTGAAGTTATTTATACACAGAGGATATGTGGGTGCCTGGAACGCGCTGCCAGGTGTGGTGGTTGGAGCATATACCCATCGTGTATTGAAGCTTTTGATATGCAGGGAATGGAGAAATATGGATTGTATGAAGGCAGTGGAGATGAGTTTCATTTGGCATCGGTCCGCATGGACATTGTGGACCGTAAATACCTTTCCTGTGCTGTAGATTACTGTACTCTATCTACCTTTGTTGATATACGTACAGAATGGCCACGTATTATTTTCATTTGGCCTTGTTACTTCAAACACATCTCTTGCATCCTGTAATTGTAATGATATAATGTGATTATATTAACGGTTT
>NW_022630229.1:0-32440 GCF_010909765.2 Amblyraja radiata
AGCAGTAGATGAGAGGTCAGGGCCGCTCTCTTACTAGTGAGATTATGGGTTCAGTTTACTATTGACAGCTGGGAAGAAACTGTCCCTGAATGCAGAGGTATACATTTTAAAAAATTTGGTCCTCTTACCCGATGGAAGAGGGGACACGAGGGAGTGACCATGGTGAGACTGGTCCTTGATTATGATGGTGGTATTGCCAATACAGCATGAAGTAGATGGAGAAAATGGAAAGTTTGTTTGCCATCCAATGGAAGTTGGTGTGCCTAATGGCCTGGGCTACATCATTAACACTCTGCAATTTCTTGCAGTCTTGCAGAAAGCAGTTCCCAAACCATGTTGTGATGCATTCCGATAAAATGCTTTCTATGGCAAATTTGTAGAGGTAGATGAGAGTTGTTTGGGACATGTTGAACTTCCTAAGCCTTCTAAGGAAGTTGGGCTGCTTAGGAGTGTAGTATCTTTATATTTTATATTCTTGGTGTTTGTAATACCTGAGATACTTAACTATTATCCTTTGTATTAGCTTTGCTCTGCATGTTTGGATTTAGCTTGTCCATGTTTAGATAAACCATTTGTGCTTGCATTGTATGTTTTGTATATATAAATTGGGGGGGGGAGAGGCGTTTGGGTCTAGCTCAGCAATTAGTGTAAATCAGTAGTGACAGTTATATGACCTTTGTAACACCCCTAGCTGGGATGACTAAGGGAGATAAGGGAGGCCTAAAATAGGAAAGTAAACGTTGGGTTATTCTCTTGCAACACTTAGCGTGTCAGTTGTGACAGTTATATGACCTTTGTAACCCTGTATCAAGCCCTAGCTAAGAGAAATAAGGGCCCAAGAAAGGGGAAGTCATGTGATTTAAATAGGAATTACGGAATGGAAAATAACTGGGAAGGAGGGAAAAAACTAGATGCAGGTAATTGGTTATCGATAAGGGAATGTCTGCAAGTGATTGGGTATGGAAATGTACCGGGGGTGGGACATACAGAGTTAAACATGCCATAAGAAGGAGCAGCTCTTTGTCTGGAGTGGGCTCTCAAGTGATTTACTCTTTGAGCTTCTCAGCCTTGATTTGCAAATAAAGATTTGAACTTCTTGAAGAATTCTCCGCGTCGCCTGAGTTAATTTTGAGTATCAGTAATCACGACAATTAATCTTGGCCATTAATTCAATGTAAAGTAAGTTGACTTTGAAGAGGTTCTCCTCTCTCTGACAGCTCTGCCAGACTTTCTCACACTGTTCCCAGTGTGATTCCTACAGCTCTCCTGCTCTTCACCCATGTTCCCACCCAGACTCACTACGACAGCCATGTGTCTTCCTTCAGCACTTTTCTTTTCCACCATCTGAATCCACATGACTTCCAAATCCATTTTGAGATATCCCAGTTCAAGCCCAGCCAGGATCTCAGAAACAGCTTCTTCCTCTCTGTTATTGGGCTTCTGAACACTCCTTCCATAAGCTTGGGTACTGTTTGGATCACCTCTGCCCCATTGCAGTCTTTGGACTTTGGATCTAGATCTTGTGCATGACACTGAGAACTATATTCCGCTCTATGTATCTTTCCCTTTGCTCTGATAATTGTATTGTATTGGATTTGACTCTGACCTTAGAATTTGGCTTATTATGTAAACATAAAATTATGTTTACATATACTATTATCTGCGTTGATTAGATAGCATGCAAAACTAAGCTTATCACTATACCTCAGTGCACATGACAACAATAAACATAATCCTACACCTACACTCCATTTCTCAACAGTTGTTCTGGGAGGCCAGAAACTTCCAGTAAATGAATCTTGTAAAAGGGACTTCCTGGCTTCACATAGAGAAGGTCACCATGGCTACAATGCCACTTTGATCACCTGAGTCAGAGTTGCTCTGTACATATTTCCTCTATGTAGGTGCATTCCCTATTACTGTTGTGTTGGAGTCTTCCAATATCTCATTAGTGAAATTAAAAATAATAAAGCAGATGTTAAAAATCTGAAATAAAAACAGCCTATCTGTTTGTTTGTTTATTTATTTATTTATCAGACAGTACAGTGGTCAACTGGTAGAGCTGAAGCCTCATAGCACCAGAGACTTGGGTTTGATCCTGACCTCAGGTGCTCTCTGTGTAGAGTTTGCATGTTCTCCCTGAGACCCCACAGGTTTCTTCCAGGCACTCCGATTTCCTCCACCTCTCACATCCGAAAGACGGCAGGTCTGCACGTGAATTAGCCCATTACATTTGCCCTAGAGTGCAGGGAGTAGATGAGAGAGTGGGATAACGTAGAAATAGTGTGAATGGGTGATTGATTTTCTGTGTGGACTCAGTGGGCCGAAGGGCCTGCTTCCACCCTGTATCACTAAACCAAACTACAAATATTAAATGTTGGAAAGTCTGCTGGACAGGCAGTATGTGTGGGAAAATGAACAGAGGTAATGTCTTTCATCAAATCTGAACGATTATGGTGTCTGGCTTTTCTGCTTTATTTTTCTCGTGAAATTCTTTGAGAGGATTAAGGGCCTGTCCCACTTGGGAATTTTTTTTGGCGACTACAGGCGACTAGGCTGTCGCCACATGGTCTGTATGCCTGCATGGCCTGTATGGTCGTGAGTTGTCTCCTCGAGTCACCTAAAGAGTCGTAACTTTTTTCTTGTTGCCGCTGGATTTTGAAATGTTGAAAACCTTTCGGCGATTGTGGGCTTGACGTAGCTTGTCTTCTCCTGTCGTCAGGATGACACAGGTGGTCACAAGGTGGTGTAGGTTGTCGCCGGATGATGACTTCGATGAATTCCATTGGCTAATACCTACGTCAACCTACATCAACCGGTGACAGGTACCGGTGACTGAATCGTCTTCAGTTGTCGAAGGTTGACTTCGGATGTCGCCTGTGTGGACGCAGGTTGTCGTAGGTGTGGTCATAGGTGGACGTCCTAATGGGTCGCTGGTTGTCAGTAGCTTGCCTTAGCTTGACGTCGACTAGGTGGCAGGTTGTCGTAGACATTGTCGTAGGGGGGGGTCCAGTCGCCGTTTTTTCGGCGACCTGCTACGACCTATAGCCGGCAGTCACCGAAAAAAATTGCCTAAGTAGGACAGGCCCTTTAGGAACAGAGGACATGAAGGACATGCATTTTCCAACAACACTGGGTAAGAACTAAAGCAAAACCAAGGGGACAGCCTAGGACTATGATGTAATGAATGTACAAACTGGAGAGACTTTGCAATGTTGAAATTAATTGTTGTTGGCACCAGATTTGCGGAAAGGCCATGACAAGAATGGAACTTCAGAAGAAAATTAGAATATACTGTAGACTTGCTAAATGCAGCACCAGTCTGTGACGAGCCAAAGTACAATGATAGAAAACAGACCATCTCAAGATCAGGATGAACCTCACATAAGGGTTGGAGTTGATTTTCTAATTGTGTTTTGCACCGATGCCTTGTTTTTTTAACTCAGTCTTTTTATTTTACTGCCTTGCAGAATGTATGCAAAATTTGATTTTGCATGCGGACTGAGTCTATGTGACTATGCAACTGCTGCAAGCAAGATCTTTCACGGTACCTGTACCTCACCCGTACTTATGCATATGACAAACCTGACTTGACTTGAAGTTGACTTGAGCAGAAGGGATAGCCGATTCATTTAATTTAGTTTAGTTTAGAGATACAGTGCAGAAACAGGCCCTTCGGCCCACACTATCTGACAATTTTACCAAAACCAATTAACCTATAAACCTGTACGCCTTTGGAGTGTGGGAGGAAACCGGAGCGCCTGGAGAAAACCCACGCAGGTCATGGGGAGAACGTACACACTCCATACAGACAGCACCCATAGTCGGGATCGAACCCGGGTCTCTGGCACTGTAAAGCCACCTTGCCCAGGCCACTGCGCCACCGTGCCTCCCCATGTAATTGCCGGCAGAGAAGGCTGTGTGAAGAACTAGTCAGGCAAAATGGACTTAACCAAATAATGCATGAAGAGTGAAAAATAATTAAATCTCAGCAAAAACTTTTGTGTGTGCAGAGGGACAGGTGGGGGCAATGGAATGTAGAGGAACAATACAGAACACGTCCAAACATAATTCGATAATTGCAGGTTGTGATGAAAGTATAAGGATTACTTACCATCCTACCATAGCGAGAGAGCAGTTCTGAACTACTATTTACCTTATAGGAGACCATTGGACTATTTTTAATCAAACTTTACTGGCTTTATCTAACAATAAATGTTATTCACGTTATTCCCTTTATCATATATCTGTACACTGTGAATGGCTCGATTGTAATCATGTATTGTCTTTCTGCTGACTGGTTAGCTTTCCACTGTAGGTCGGTACACGTGACAATAAATAAACTAAACTACCTATAAAATGCTGGAGTTCTCCCGGTCCCTGGACGGATTTGATGGGAATGTGGAGAGAAAAGATTTCAGGGAAAGTGAGAGGGGGAGTGGGTTTGCCCTGTGAACTGTCCACAGGTGCGCAGTAGGCAGGGATGGGGGGGGGAGACTGGGTTCCGCATGGTCTGGAACAGTGTTGGCTGCTTACTTTTACCCACAGTTTTGAAACGAGAAACTGCAGATGCTGGTTTACAAAAAGAGACACAAAGTGCTGGAGTAACTCAGTGGGTCAGGCAGCATCTGTGCAGGAGATGAATAGGTGATGGTTTCGGTCGGCATGCTTCATCAATATGAAGAAAGGTCCCATCCAAAAATGTAAATTATCCTTCAAAATGTGACTTATTCTTCAGGTATGCTGCCGGACCGGCTGAATTACTCCAGCACATTGCGTCTAATTTTACTGACAGTTCCTTTGATGCAGTCGTACCTTATCATCAGCCTTATCCCCTCTGCCTGAAGATCACTGCACCTTCATGTAATAAATGAGCTGGCGGGTTCATGAGTTGAAGTCACAGTCTTAATATTTTACTCCCATCCCTTGACTGTGTCACATAGCACACAGAGTTAATGTCAAGGGTAATCTTTCTGTGAACAGATAGCCTATCTGCAAAGCTGGCTCTCCAGTGAGAGTGTATTAATAATAACTTTTCAGACAAACATGTGTAGGAAACTTGGGTGAAATGTTTCACGAGTGTCCTTTCTGAATGGCAACCTCCCTTATCATTAGGCATATGCATGAATCCAGGACCACACTAATATGACTGCAGTGCTTTGACAGAAGGAATTAGAGATCGCATTGAAACAAGTGTTTCACCACCTCCTCTGCTGAACAGCTGGAGATGGGCATTGAATGCTGCACCTGCTACTGAGCCCAGTCTGGTGAGTGAGTTTATAGTGTTAAAGCTCAGACAGTGCTGTTGTGAGGAGCAGAGGAATGGGGAGAGAGGGCGAGAGAAAGGGAAAGAGAGCAAGAATGTACAGAAAGATTGGCCCAAGGAAAGACAAACATGGCAAAAGTTTTTAACAGCGTCATCTGTTGTTTAAAAGGCAGATGTTCCACATCCCCCCACGTTTTCAGTTTAGCCTTTGTTTTCAGTTCCATTGGCCACCTATTTGTTTCATCAGCTTATATCTTCTTCCATTAATATTACGTATTTTAACAGTATGTAATACTCACCAAACACAACAAAAACTGTGAGCTGAGTTACGTTTATTCAGAAAGATACAAGAGACTGCAGATGCCGGAATCTAGACCAAAACATATGGCCTTCATAACAAGAGGGTTTCAGTATAGGAGTAGAGAGGTTATTCTGCAGTTGTATAGGGCTCTGGTAAGACCACATCTGGAGTATTGTGTACAGTTTTGGTCTCCTAATTTGAGGAAGGACATCCTTGTGATTGAGGCACTGCAGCATAGGTTCACGAGATTGATCCCTGGGATGGCGGGACTATCATATGAGGAAAGATTGAAAAGACTAGGCTTGTATTCACTGGAGTTTAGAAGGATGAGGGGAAATCTTATAGAAACATACAAAATTATAAAAGGACTAGACAAGCTAGATGCAGGAAAAATGTTCCCAATGTTGGGCAAGTCCGGAACCAGGGGCCACAGTCTTAGAAAAAAGGGGAGGCCATTTAAGACTGAGGTGAGAAAAAACTTTTTCACCCAGAGAGTTGTGAATTTGTGTAATTCTCTCCCACAGAGGGCAGTGGAGGCCAAATCACTGGATGGATTTAAGAGAGAGTTAGATAGAGCTCTAGGGGCTGGTGGAATCAAGGGATATGGGGAGAAGGCAGGCACGGGTTATTGATTGGGGATGATCGGCCATGATCACAATGAACGGCGGTGCTGGCTCGAAGGGCCGAATGGCCTCCTCCTGCACCTATTTTCGATGTTTCTATGTAACACAAAGTGCTGGTGGAACTCAGTGTGTCAGGTCACACGAGTGTTTTGTGTACCTCCTGGGATCTTAGCGTTTGAGGCTCCCCTGTATCTTCCGGCATGGTGGGCCAATGGTAGAGTTGCTGCCTTTCAGCGCCAGGTTCGATCCCAGGTGCTGTCTGTATGGAATTTGTATGTTCTCCCCATGACCGCGTGGGTTTTCTCTGGGTGAATATAGGAATGCCGGTGTGGTTTCACAGGAACCAGTTATGTTACTTTAAGATGTTGTAAGACCTGCTTTTCAACCCCACTTATAATGAAGTCTTAAATTAACACGAACACTTTAATCACTAATTTTACGACGTAGATCATAGAATGGCTACATCTTTAGGAGCCATTCAAATCACCATGACCACACCAACTCTCTCCCAACTTCCTCCCTGTAGCATCACCTCCGCAGCCATACGAGACTTTCACCAGCAGATTTAGCTAATTCCCCTGTGATGACCACAATGCAACCCACTTTTACTATGCTGCAGTCAGCGCATGCAGATTCCCCATACACGCTATAAGATATTCTTAGAGTCATACACCATGGAAACAGGCATTTCAACCCACCCATTATGATGAACATACCTTTCTTTGCAAGCATTTACCACGATAAACCTTTCCCGTCCACGTTCTGACAACATGTTAGGTCACCGTGGGGCTCCCTCCACTCCCACCAGCTGTAACTTGCTGTCTGCGGTAACTTTGTCCACTTCCCGCTCGACTGTTGCCTCCTGATTCTCCTGTCACTCTGACCAGTCGGTCTCTCCCCTCCCCCTCCTCCTTCTTCCCCATTGTCACCGACGTACTCCACCTTTGGACCGCATCCTGTCAATGGCATTGACCCAAATAAAGTGCAGTACCCTGGGACTACAACGTGAGCCGCAGCAACAACCGCGTCACGGGACCGTGCCTGGGTGAACCTTGTGAGTCGGGAGTGGGGTTGGAATCCCTCTGCTCTAAGCAGCCGGGGAGAGGGTTTACTGTATTGTCTTTGCGAAACATTTAGGAGTGAAGATTGAGAACATTGTTGAAGAGGGATTTTGGAAAGCAGCCTTTTACAAGTGCTCAGTAAAGTAGAGAAGGCGTGACAGGAATTTCAGAGTTCCAGAGGAGAAGAGGAAAATTGAACAGAATGGTGGAAGCAGGGGTTGTCGGGAAATACGAAAAACTTAAACACTAAGCCAGCAGAGATAGAATTAGACACGGTCAAGAAAGGATTTTAATGTTTAGGTGTAAACAAATCACCTGAGGGACATAACCTGAGAGAGCGCCCGTTACTCCAACACCACCTGTGGCCACTCATGCTATTTCAACTGAGCTCTCGTAATTTTGTCTGGATTATAGGGGTGGGCGGACCTACACTACAATTTATCACTATCTCCTCACAGTTCACAGCACAACCACATTTTGTGTCACCTGCAAATTTAGAAATTGGAGCTTCTACCCCAAGGTCTAATTCACTGGTAAAGATGAGAAAACCCAATACGAAACCCAAATCTGCTGACACGCCTCAGTTTTTCATCAACATACTCTAAACTTGAAGATGTATACAGAATGCTATTTCCCTTTAATACAAACATACCAGATTTGCGGAAACATATTACGCTGTGTTAAGGGTCTGTCCCACTTTCACGACCTCTGCCGAGTTTGCCCCCGACTCATACTCGCAGCATGGTCATCACGAGGTCGTAGGTAGGTCGTAGCAGACCGTGATGCTAGTCATAGGTACTCGTGGCATCAAGTAGGTCGGGGCATTTTTCTAGCCTGATGACAAATGTCCACGAGTAAAAAAGGTCGTGAATTAGGTCGTGAAAGAGGGACAGGCCCTTTATCGTTACGTCAATAATGGATTCTAGCGCGTTCCCAACAGCTGATGGTGGGCTAACTGGCCCATGGCTCCCTGCTTTCTCACTCACTCCTTGTTAGAATTCCCAAGCTACAGTTGCTGTTTTCCAAGCTGTTGGAACTTTCCCAGAATCTGAGGAATTATGGATGGAGGCTACCACTGCTCACGTGATAATGCAGGCTATCTGGTCCAGTGTGGGTTCCCTCAGCTTGCTGTGTACTTTTCCAGTAAGAATTGCTGCATGTTCTTCAGTCCTACTGGATTTGGTATGCTTTCAATATTTTCCAATATGAATGCCAATAGAAAATACCTGGTTAACAACACTGCATTTGATATTCCTCAGGAATTCCCCAGCCTCATTTGGTAAAGAACAAACATGTGCTTCTCGTCTTTATCTACCAGAGGAAGTTTTTATACATATGTTAGAGACATCTGAACGTGATCATTAATGGCGAGTCTCTCTGCCCTCAGCCACAACGACAGTCATTGCCACCTTAATCAAACTCAAACATTTAGTTTAGTTGAGCGAAACAGTATAGAAACGGGCCACCGAGTCCATGCCAACCATCAGTTACCCGTTCACAATAGTTCTGCATATCCCACATTCTCATCCACACTAGGGGCAATGCTTTACAGAAGCCAATTAACCTACAAACCCGCTTGTCTTTGGAATGTGGGAGGCAACTGGAACACCCGGAGAAAGGCACGCAGTTACAGGGAGAACATGCAAACTCCACACAGACAGCACCCGAGCTCAAGATCTAACTAAGAGTCTGCCAGCTGCACCCTAAATGTGTACATCTTGTTACAACACTCCACACTGACAAGCAATCCGCAGTCTCTTTTACTTTAACTGCTTTCGTACTTCTCCCCATTTGCTGCTCAGAATCCTTGGTTCAGAATTCAGTCTGAAGAAGAGTCTCGACCCGAAACATCACACAGGGGGGGGGGGGGGGGGGGGGGGGAGAGGGGGGGGGGGAGAGGGGGGGGGGGAGAGGGAGGGGGGGGGGGGGGGGGGGGGGGGGGGGGATGGGCAGCCGTGTTTCAAGTCGTGATACTTCTCCATTCTGGATGAGCCGGCACCTTGTGTTTTTGTTGGGGGAAGCTTATCCGTCGTTTCCTTGCAACGAATTTCAAGAGATCGCAGACGCTAGAATCTTCAGTAAAATAATCAAACTGCTGGAGGAACGCAGTGGATCGGGGTCGGACGCGAAACGTCGCCTGTCCATTCCCCCCACCGATGCTGGCTTATCCGCTAAATTACTCCAGCACTTTGTGTTTTACTCCAGTTCCCGCCGCTGCAGTTGCCTGTGTCTCCCGTTGCTCCTGCACTTTGTTTTGAGAGGAGTTGTACCTGGAGAACTCCCCGGGAACTGCTGGAACAGTCGGTGCGCGCCCAGAGCGGGGCAGAGCTAGCCACCAGCATTATAAGGTCCCGCTGCTCTCACCTGTTTGACCGGCTGCCGCAGAGAGCCGAGGCGAGTGCCGGCCAGCCACGGGGACCGGGGCGGCGCCGCAGGGCGAAGGTCCGGAGCACGATCGAGAAACCCATCTTCTGAACGCGGAGAACAACTAAAAACAAGACTGCTCCACTCCGTGGCCGGGACTGCTCCTCTAGTATCTGTGGTGGGGACACAGTAACCGCTGGCCACGCCCAGCGCAGCTCAGGGGGAAAGAGCCCAAGTTGGCAGAGGGCCGAGCCGGGTCAGCGTGCACGTTGCTCTTTAGGTCGCTCTGTACTCAGTGACTTGATCAGTCCGAGGTCCGGGAAACACTTCCAAACATACGCGGCTGGAGTAAGTGTCCAACATTTACAACTCAATAGCGCGTAAACTGTTTTTAACCGCCGGGTTTATGCTGGAGTCTGGCATCGAAAAGTCTTTATCTTTGCCCCAACTCTCCCCACCTTTCGCCCCCCCCGCCCCACCGCACGCTTCGTGATGGAAAGGAGTTTATCTGCAGGACAACTCGAACCCTGTTCAACAAGCTAGCAAAACAACTAAAAACAGGCAGTAAGAGCGCATAGGTGGAGATCGACTAAACCATGGCGATGGAACCCGGAGTGTAGGAAGGAACGGCAGATGCTGGTTTACACTGAAGATAGACACAAACTGCTGGGGTAACTCCGCGGGTCAGGCAGCATCTCTGGTGAAAAGGAATAGGTGACGTTTCGGGTCGAGACGCCTCTTCAAAGGGGTCTCCAGAGATGGCATGCCTGACCCTTTGCGCTACTCGAGCATTTCGTGTCTGTCTTTGATGGAACCCGGAGCGTATTTTTCAACCAGCAACGGCAGAGATACTAAATAATTACAGTAAACTCCAATCATCCAGCACCCTTTTATCAGGAATTCTTGATTGTTTGGCATCTGGCTCACTCATTAACTGGTGTGTGATCTGGGGAATAGGGTGTGCATTCACGGACAAGTCAGCCTGCGGTTGGAGCGAGGGTGCGGACCGCTTGTGAACTCAGACTAGCGCGTGACACGTGTAACTCATGAAGCTAAAGTGTGCTTGGTTACAAGGTAGTGAATGGGTTCGATTTTACACACAGCTTAAGTCGGAACATAATATATAATAATAATAATAATAATAATAACTTTATTTATAGAGCACTTTAAAAACAACCACTGTTGCAACAAAGTGCTGTACATGACTAATCATGAACAAAAAATTATTACAAGACAATAAAAACATTAAAAAAGAGAGTAAAAACAATAAAAAAACATTAAAAACACTAAAACAGGAGCAAAGTCTCATGCAGGGTCAAAAGCCAAGGAATAGAAAAGGGTTTTAAGACTGGTTTTGAAGATGGACAGTGAGGGGGCAAAAATAGACAAAAATCACTCGATCCGGTATATATATATATACATATTTCTATCTGCAGTTCCTTCCTACACATAGTACTATGTAAAGCACATAATGAACAAGTTCCGTATATATATATATATATATATTATTTATTATTATTATTATAATATATATAAAGCTGGAGGAACTCAGCGGGACAGGCTGCATTTCTAGAGAGAAGGAATGGGTGACGTTGGGTGTCAAGACCATTCTTCAAATTTCAAGTCAAGTCACTTTTATTTCTATAGCACATTTAAAAAACAACTCTCGTTGACCAAAATGCTTTACATTGGTGGAGGTACTAACGTTATACAACAGTGGTTCATGGATTAAGTACATACATAAATACATACATATAGCCCTCCCTCAGAGGACATCTAGAAAGGCTTGAGAGTAAAGATGAGTTTTAAGTCTCGACTTAAAAGAATCGATGGAGGGGGCAGTTCTGATGGGAAGAGGGATGCTGTTCCACAGTCTAGGAGCTGCAACTGCAAAGGCGCGGTCGCCCCTAAGCTCATGCCTAGACCGCGAGATGTTCAGTAACCCCAAGTCGGCCGATCTGAGGGACCTGGAGGTGGTGTGGGGGGTTAGCAGACTTTTGATGTAGGTGGGGGACAATCCCGTTAAGGGCTTTGTAAACATAAAGAAGGATCTTGAAATTTATTCAGAACCGCACAGGGAGCCAGTGGAGGGAGGCGAGAGTCGGGGTGATGTGGTCCCTTTTTCGGGTGCCCGTCAGGAGTCTCGCTGCGGCGTTTTGGACCAGTTGCAGGCGGGACAGGGAAGATTGGCTGATGTCAGTGTAAAGGGAGTTGCAGTAATCTAGGCGGGAGGAGATAAATGTATGGATCTTTTCGAGGTCATTAAACTGGAGGAATTGTTTTGTTTTACCTATCGTCCGAAGCTGGAAGAAGCTAGCTTTTACCATGGCATTGACTTGTTTGTCAAATTTCAATGCTGAGTCAAATATCACGCCAAGGTTTTTGACGTGAGGTTTGAGTAATGGGGTAAGGCTTCCAAGGCTGCCTGCTATCGTTTTGATTGAGTCCGAGGGGCCGAGAAGGATTACCTCAGACCTACTCTCGTTTAGTTGGAGAAAGTTCTGGGCCACCCAACACTTTATATCCTCGAGGCAGTGGATAAGGTTACGTAGATTTGATCGGTTGTTGGGCTTCAGGGGGAGATAGAGTTGTGTATCGTCTGCATAGCAACGGAAGGAACTGCCGTGCCTTTGAATGACTTATATGTATATATATATATTGATTTATTCTCGACATTACTGATTAAGTCAAAAGACTGAAATTAAAACTACCAGTTTCAACTGATGATGTCACAATGGCTCAGCTTGCAGAGACAAGCCTCAATGAAGCTTTCATCCTATATTTGATACTATTCACGATTAAAGCTTTAAAAATGCCAACTTTCACAAGATTTTAACATATTCTGATTCACATTTTTCCCCTCGAGGCAGAGATCACTTTCACGGAACATTTTATGCTTTATTTCTCGACTTATTACTGATTAATTACCTTGAATTTCAACCGACCAGTTTCAAATGATGACGTATTTGAATTTCAAAACGAGCAGCTTCAAATTATGACGTCACAATGGCAGCTTGAACTGATGATGTCACAATGGATAGACTAGCATTGGGAGGGTGAATTGCTATTGTAAAACACAGGGCATGTGCTGAGGGAGGCAAGGGGAGTGCTGGATTCTTACGTTCTGGAATGGCTTGAGTTGGGTCTGCACTTGGTCTAATATATATATATACTAGACTATGTGGGACCCGTTTGGTCTCAGCTTCACATGGGAGGGGTGGTCCCCCAACATAATATTCCACCTCTCCACCAATTCAAAGATTGCTGGCCAGTGTGGGGGGGGGGGGGGGGGTGGGCTTTCTGGAGTGATAGCATGGGTGTTGTGGGCCAAAGGGACTGGTTTCCAGAGGGCTAGTATGGACATAGTGGGCCGAATGGATTCTTGGGTCAGCTAAGTCACTCAGGCCTGGCAGCTCAGTAACTCAAGCCTGGCAGGCTGGCAGCTCAGAAACCGCCAGAAATTCTGCCGAAAACAGGTGAGGGACTGTGAGAGAGAAGGGGGAGAGGGTGCTCAATCAATTATCGACATTTTCATCTTTTTATACAGTTGCAAAAGGCACACATTTCAATAGCCACACATGTGCAAAAGGCACAGTTTAAAAACACATAAAGGGCACTCACAGGTCAGTATTCTCAGTGTTCTGTAGATTTCCAGCTCAGACTGAGAGTCGTGACCCTCTCCCTCCCCCATCTTGCAGAGACTGAGCCACGCCCACAGTGGTTGCGTTTTTTTCTAAAATTAATATACAGTGCAAACAGGAAGTGGTCAAGTTTAGACTTTTATATATATATATATTGAACTTGTTTAAATAGGTTTTACACAATACTATGTTTACATATGTGTATAGGAAGGAACAGCAGATGCTGGTTTAATGAATGAATGAATACGTTTATTGGCCAAGTATTCACATACAAGGAATTTGCCTTGGTGCTCCGCCCACAAGTGACAACATAACATACAGTGACAGTTAAGAATGATACATAAAACATTAAACATTAATAATAAAACATTATTGATTAATTATGTGAATTAAATAAAATACCAAAATGCTGTTGTCTTCAACATTCAGTCTGAAGAGGGGTCTTGACCTGAAACCTCACCCATTCCTCTCCAGAGATGCTGCATTCCAGCATATTGTGTCTGTCCCCGATGTTTCCATATCTGTTGTGCTGCTGCAAGTAAGAATTTCATTGTTCCGTTTCGGGACATGTGACAATAAAACACTTGTGACCCTTGAACCATGCCTCACAGTAATATAATGAATGGCTTCAAATGCACAAAAAGACTTATTTCTCAAAAAAACAGAATATGAATAGTGGAGAAATGAAACCAATGGTGGTTAAGAGGTCACCACTTGAATATCCATCTAAAAGACTAGACCAAGTGCAGACCCATTGGGTCTGTTCCCACAACGTGCGGTTGTGGGGGGGGAGGCGGCATGCAGCGTCACACACACTAACTATCCCCCCCCCCCCCCACTCACGCTAATTACCCCCCTTGATATTATATTAATATTATTAATTTGCTCCTTTTACCCCATAACCACCCTATCTACTGATGCGTAGCCCCCAACTTGCAGTCACATATAGAGAGGGAGGGGGGCGGGGTTAGAGAGTGAGGGCAGAGAGAGAAGGGGCAGAGACAGAGAGCGAGAGAGACACAGAGAGAGGGCAAGAGGGATGAGGGGTGGAGAGGAGGAGAAGAGGGAGGGTGGGTGAGGGGGGAAAGTGGGGGAGGAGGGGAGGAGAGAGAGAGGGGGTGGGGAGGGGGGGGGGGGGGGGGGAGGGGGGGGCAGGGAGGGTGGAGGGAAGAGGGTAGGGGGGGTGGAGGGGAGGGGGGGGAGGGGAGGAGGGAGAGAGAGGGGAGGGGGGGGAGGAGGAGAGGGGGAGAGGGGAGAGGAGAGGGTGTGCGGAGAGGGGGGTAGAGGTGAGGGAAAGGGGGATAGGTGGGGAGGGAGGGTGGAGGGAAGGGGGTAGGGATGCGTGGAGGGGGGAGGGGTTTAGGGGAGAGGGAGGGGAGGGGAGGGAGGAGAAAAAGAGGGAGAGAGAGAGGGGGGGGAGAGGGGGGGAGGAAGAGGAGAGGAGGGGGGAGGAGGGGGAGAGGAGAGGAGGGGGAGGGAGAGGAGAGGGGGGAGAGGAGAGGGCGGGGGAGAGGACGGAGGGGGGAGAGGGAGGGGGGGAGAGGATGGGGGGGAGAGGAGAGGAGGGGGAAGAGAGGAGAGGAGGGGGAAGAGGAGGAGAAGGGGGGAGAGAGGAGAGAGGGGGAGGGGAGAGGGGAGAGAGAGGGAGGGGAGAGAGAGGGAGTGAATGGGGAGAGGACGGGGGAGAGAGAGGAGGGAGAAGAGAGAGAGGGTAGGGAGAGAGAGAAAGAGAGAGAGGGATAGGGAGAGAGAGAGGTGGGGAGAGAGAGGTGGGGAGAGAGAAGAGGGGAGAGAGAGGAGGGGAGAGAGAGGAGGGGAGAGAGAGGAGGGGAGAGAGAGGAGGGGAGAGAGAGGAGGGGAGAGAGAGGAGGGGAAAGAGAGGAGGGGAGAGGGAGGAGGGGAGAGAGAGGGAAGCCTTTTTACTTCAACCCAAACAACCATTTGCAGGCAGTGCTTTTTTCCTCGGACTAACCATATTTTCATTTTCAAACCACATTATGGGTACTCACAGCTGTGGAGACATTTGTTCATTGTTATTCAGAGCTCTGATTGAGGCACACCACTTGCAGAGACTGATTGAGGCACACCATTTGCAGAGACTGATTGAGGCACACCACTTCCTGGTTTTATAGTCCCTCCCCCTCCCTCCAGCAGGGGCAGCAGAGAGAATGGGGAATTTTGTAAAAACATTAATATCTCTGTCATGTTTCATCGACGGGAAAAATCCTCGGCACACATGGGGCGGAGGGGGGCTCTGAGCGAGGTGGCCAAAAATGACGGCCCTAGGTGGCGGCGTTCTCTCGGAAATCGCAGCACAGAAGGCCAAAAGCGGTCAAGAACAGAGATTTAGTAATATAAGATAGGAACAGATATGCAGGAAATGGAGGGATGTGGATCACGTACAGCCAAAGGAGATGAGTTGGACTTGGCATCATGTTTGACACATTCATTGTGGTTGAAGGGCCTGGTCATTACGAGTCGCCTGCACTCTTGGGTCTTAAAATAAGTGGGTGCAGAGATAGCAAGTTGGTTGTAACGTACCAAATTCCCTGGATTCTGGAGAGATCCCAAAAGGGATGAGGAAGACATAAAGCACCATCAATTGTATATGAAGGTTAACTGATAGAGCATGATATTGGCAGACCACGTATAATATGGGAAAATGTGAAGATATCCCCATTCGGAAGCAAATAGAACAAAAATGTTAAAATATAAAAAGATTCATGGCTCTTTGAACCTGAAACCCAAATAAAATTGCATGTAGGAAGGCTAATGGAATGCTGTCCTTTATTGGAAAAGGTATGGAGTATAAAGGTTGGGAAGTTTGAATGTAACTTTATCGGATGCTGTTGAGATCACACTGGAAGTATGGTACCGTGTACAGCTTCACCATATTAAAGGAAGGATATGTTTGCAGTTTAGGCTGTGCAGCAAAATTCATTAGGGTCGGTTCTGAGGTGAAGATGTTTACATCTGGAGAAGGTTTGAGCAGGTTGACCTGTTCTCATAGGGGAATAATAGATGAATGAAAGGCGATCACACTGTAATATACGATTCTGATGACAATTGATAACGTTGAAGCTGAGAGAATGTTTCAAAGGTCTTTTATTGTCATGTGTACAAATTAAGGTACAGTGATATTTGTATTACAATACGGCCATACTAAAAAACATCAACAAGCCACACAACTACATCAAAGTTAACATAAACATCCACCACAGCGGATTCCCCACATTCCTCACTGTGATGGAAGACAATAAAATCTAATCTTCTTCCCTCATGTCTCCTCTAGTTTAGGGATCTGGCTTGAGGATACAGTTTCAGAACAATGACTCACATGTCAGACAGAGATGAAGAGGAAGGTACACAAAAATGCTGGAGAAACTCAGCGGGTGCAGCAGCATCTATGGAGCGAAGGAAATAGGCAACGTTTCGGGCCGAAAACCTTCGATTTTCCAGCATCTGCAGTTCCTTCTTGAACACAGAGATGAAGAGGTATTTCTTTTTTCAGAGAGTTGTGAATTGGTTACACAAAATTGCCGTATCTAATTGGTGGCCTGCTGATCCGTCTGGCACGTGTGCGGTACGAATCCGCGTCTCCACCTTTCACCGGTGAAGTGACTGGGGAGGGGACAGGGGATGTGACCGGGGATGCACCGGATACCCGCTGGGTAGAGGTGGTGAGTTAGGCGAGCTGGGCGCTGAACACCGTGTAGAGGCCACGGGGGACACAGTCTCCGGTAGTGGAGCAGCCGGCCCGGTAGTGGGAGGATATACAAAACGCAAGACCTCTGGATACGGAGTCGCAGGACGCAGCTCCTTCACAGGAAGGAGATGTTGATGGTTGCGTCTGTAAATGGCCCCGTCCACGCTAACCAGGTAGGAGTGCGGTCTTTGGCAAGGTTGTGGATGTGACCCAGACGGCCATAGCCCTTGTTGGTCTGGAGGCGACCAACCTGTCCACTGGAGAGAGGTTTAAGTGGCTTACTGAACTTGTCGAAATAAACGTTTTTGTGCATTGCGCTTGAATTGTAGTTGTTTCTGGATTGCGGGCGGAGAACGGACCTGTGGCTGCAGAAGCTGCTGGGGTACAGGCAGGGCAGCACGGGTTTGACGAGACATCAGTCGTGGGCTAGGGAACCCAGTATGGGATCCCTGGCAATGTTCCTTAAATTGAGCAGGTCTAGGTAGACGTCAGATTTAGCAAGGTAAGAACGCTCCGCTAGTTGTTTTGCGCTTCGGATTGCCCATTCGGCGAGTCCGTTGGACTGAGGAAATTCAGGGCGGCTGGTGATATGTCGAAAGTCCCATCGTTGTGCAAAGTTTTTGAAAAGCTGGCTGGTGAACTGACTGCCGTTGTCGGATAGAAGGCGTGCAGGGAAAACGTGCACGGATAAATGACGTTGCAACTTCTGGATAACTGCTTCAGATGTGATGGTTTGGAGTAGATCAACGTCAAACCAGCCCGAATAAAGGGCCTGTCCCACGAGCATGCGACTCCATGCGGCAAGCGCGACCTAACGTGGTCGCTTGAGCCGTACAGCCTGGGGGGCCGGTCCCACTTCGATCGCTGGAGCCATATGGAGTTGTGCAGAGCTGGACCTGACATCGCGCGGGGCTCCGAAAAACTGACCATGTTCAAAAATTCCGCGCGGCAACGGCCTGCCGGCCCGCACCGCCTCGACACCGTTACAAAACTTACCTTCAGCGGCGCTAAAGGTTCTGTCACTGTTCTGCCAGTTCTGCCACTGGCCGTGTGCTCGACTTTGGCGACTTTGGGGGGGGGGGGGGCGGGATTAAAATGCCGTTTTCTCCTGCTTATCGGAGGCGGCTTTCCTCAGGCTGCTAAGCTGCTGAAGAACAATCGATCGGACTTCCGTCCCCGATTTTTATATTTATTTAATCGCGAGACAATTTAATAATTACATTAAAATGAAAAGCGACTTCTAACGCCCTCAATGCCTACAACGTGACGGATCGCAAGAAGGTGACAAAACATAATGTAAGTCATATATTTTACATATAAACTTGTTTCTCGGGATGGCTTTAATCTAATTTTCCTTTGCGAAAATGTGATTTGGGCCCCAGAAGAACTGGCAGTGTTTTTATTGCCGATATGGGGTTCACATTCACCACTAATGCAACGTTCCAATCGATCGCTTTCCAGGAAAAACCCACTCGCAAGATGATTTTAATGCTCTTTTTTTTGGACAATCATGTCATAAGAGCATCTAAATCGTCTATATTTTGTGTTATTGTCTACCCATAGTTAATATTTTTATACTAAAATATCAGTTTAGGTCCCATGTATTGTGCAAAAAAATAATAATTTTAATTATATTGAGTGGATGTTTCTAGATTAATTTATGGGAATTAAACATTAAATTCCTTCCATCTGGCATATGAATTCATGACAGTGAGATTTAAAAATCATGTTATATTGTGAATTCTTGTGTGAATGGGATTAGTTTGTTATTTGGATACTTAGGCTATTTAAAAAATATATCCTTTTCTTAAGAAATGGAATCTACAGGACATTCTTAATGGGAAAGTAGTGGGCAGAAAGGCATGCCATGTATGGTTTGAATAGCAAAAACTTGTAGTTTACAATGCCAAAATTGAAAAGTTCAGGAAAAACAAGGTGTACAGAGTTGCTTATTGGTTACAATCTGACGAGTATGATGATGCTACTGATTATGATATGCCAATGTACCAGCTAGCAACTGATCTTCTCCATAAAGACTTGGTCCATTGCTAGAAATTGTAATTTATTTACCTACCTGTTACAGATTTACAGCATATAATACAATAATATTAAAGTTCTGATCTTGAGAATACAACATTTTTGAATTTTCAAGGCAGTCTGGGTGTTTATTACTATTTCCGTCACAACGGTCAATTTTGTAATTAACTACAATTAGGTAATTAACTAATTATATGCTTTAATTTCAGGTCATCCAAGTAAGATTTTTATCTGTTTCAGAATGCTTCAATCTATAATAACTGAAAATTTCATTCAGTTCTCTTGATTTTTAAGAAAGTTATGGGCTTTTGACTGTTCTCGATCACAGCTTTTGTGTTAAGTCAATGGAAAAGCAATAGGGAACAAGATGCTAATTTCCAAGTATGTAAATGGCCATAACTTTTTTAATACTGAATATATGAAAGTGAATTAGATGTCAAATTAAACTTCTTTTTATGCTTTATAGAAACATAGAAATTAGGTGCAGGAGTAGGCCATTCGGCCCTTCGAGCCTGCACCGCCATTCAATATGATCATGGCTGATCATCCAACTCAGTATCCTGTACCTGCCTTCTCTCCATACCCCCTGATCCATTTAGCCACAAGGGCCACATCTAACTCCCTCTTAAATATAGCCAATGAACTGGCCTCAACTACCTTCTGTGGCAGAGAATTCCAGAGATTCACCACTCTCTGTGTGAAAAATGTTTTTCTCATCTCGGTTCTAAAAGATTTCCCCCTTATCCTTAAACTGTGACCCCTTGTTCTGGAATTTATCTGATGGGATAAATTGCAGACTTGATTTTTTAAATCTCAAAATGTTGTAACATTGCTATTTATTGAAGTGAGAATGGGCTTAACGAGACTTCCGGTGGCGAGGCGAGCAGATGGCTGCTTAATCTCGAGCTCCTGATGGCAAGTTTAAAACTAGCCTCCCTTAATTCACTAATTGCCACATCATTCGCAGTTTTCTGTATTGGAATGAGTGGGGGAGCGACAACTAGAAGTCAAAAGAAACGTGACGGACGAGAAATAAATAATTCATCGGAGATGGACAAAGCTCAAAGATCAAACGATGACTCGGCAGAAACCGTACGCTGAATGCTCCACAATATCAGTCAGGAAATACATGACTTCAGGGCTGAATATAAAGTGGACTTACATAAACTTAAAGAAGGACTCAAAGAAGACATGAAAGCCGAACTTAATGATCTGAAGCAAGAAATTTACCATAAACTTTCTGCTAACTCCAAACAAATCTACACCCACAAAACTAGACTAAACAAAGCAGAGGCATGAATCGAAGATTCTGGGACAATTAGCATGGCTATCAAAAATGTGCTGTTCAAATCTATGAAAAAACAGAAAGTCATGCAAGAAAAATGGACTGATTTGGAAGGACGGTCTAGGCGAAATAACATTCGGACCTACGGCGTACCCGAAGAGAAAGAAGGCAAATCCATGTCTGAATTTGTGGAGCAACTTTTGAAAACTGAACTTGCAATAACAACGGACACCAACGTACGGATCCAGCGCACGCACAGAGCTTTGGCTCGCAAATCTGAACGTGACGCACCACCTCGGTCCATAGTGGTAAATTTCCTGGAGTTTAATACCAAAGAAATTATATTGAAAAAGGCTTGGGGAAAGAAGATAATGATTGACGGGCGACGTCTATCATTTGATCATGACTATGCAACGGAGGTTGTCCAGAAACGCAAGTCATATAAGGGAATAAAGAGGGCCCTAAAGGAGAGAGGTGTCCACTTCCAGACCCCGCTGGACAAGATGCGCATTCACTGGGACTCAGGAACATGTACATATCATAGTGCACAAGGCACTGAGGAGGAGAGGCTACTCCATGGAGACACCAGATTACAGCGCTGAGGAGCTGGCGGACCCAGAGATGGAGCGTCTTCTCCAGGCTGTGACATGGCAGAGAGTTGGAAAGAGGAGCGAAGATGGGAGTGAGACAGCAGGAGAGCTTCTACAGGAGGCTGAGCAGACCTGACTATGGGTGAACAGGGGATGAGACTGGACCTAGCTGCCTTCCCTCACAGTGGGAACCATTGTGGGGGGATGATTTTATGTTTTTATGTTTATTGTCATATTCTTTAATGTTGTGTCTTATCTTCATTCGTGTGCTGCAATGGCAAGTCAAACACCAATTGGTGTATGTGATAATAAATGTATCCTTTGTATCCTTTGACCCCATACAACTAGCTTTTATTGTGTCACAACTTCTTTTGGACTAGAAAATAAGTGCTATCGGATGACGTTGGACGATACTAGGAGTGTTTCACCTCTAGTGAGGGCTCTTCTAGGAGGAGGTTTCCCCCTCTACCTGCCAATGGGGACTAAGGGTGGCAAGGAATCACCCTTACTTGGAAGTCAACTGTTGTTTATTATTTTTAATTTTCTTTATTTGGCACATGTTGTCCAGATGTTCAGACCTGCACAGTTTCAAGTTATCTGGAGATTTATGAATGCAATACAGGATTAGGTAAATTAAATGTCACGTAATACTATTAAATTAGTGTCACTCAATGTAAATGGGATGAATAATCCAGTTAAAAGGAGCAGGTTCCTGGCTAAACTGAAAAAAGAAAAGGCTCAGGTACTATCTTTACAAGAAGCCCACCTGCCTCAACAAGAACATGAGAAATTAAAACGTTTTGGCTTTAGAAATGCATTTTATAGTTCCTATAAAACTAGCCAAAAGAGGGGAGTGGCTATCCTTATCACAAATGCAGTCCAATTTGAATGCCATAAAGAAGTCAGGGACAAAGAGGGAAGGTGTGTATTAGTTAAAGGAAAGCTGGAAAACAAAGTAGTGACACTGATCAATGTACATGCGCCCCCAGAGAGTACCAAATGTTTTTTCAAAACTCTGTTTGACATTATTGCTTTAGAGACTGAAGGTATTTTGATATGTGGAAGGGACTTCAATGTGGTCATGAATCATAATTTGGATACAACAAGCCTAATAAAAACCCAAGATGCATCTGACCAAGTTTATTAACACATCAGTGCAGGAAATGGGCTTAATTGATGTTTGGAGAGAACTTCACCCTTTAGATTAGATTAGATTTGTTTATTGTCATTCAGACAAAACACAAAATCAACACAAATTTAACATCCACCACAGTGAGTTCACCAAACACCTCCTCACTGTGGTGGAAGGCAAAATCTTAAAGTCTCTGTCTCTTCCCTCTTTGTTTTCCCTCTGCGCCGGGGTGATCCAGGCTCCAGATGTTGTGACCCCACCGGGTGATGGTAAATCCCGCGGCTCAACCGTGCTCCGCAAACGAGCCTGTTCAAACTCCGCGGGCGGTCGCTGCCGCCGCCACAGCTCCGAGGCCGAGTCGGGTCTCTGCTGCCGCCGCCACGGTTCCGGGGCCGAGTCGGGTCTCCGCTGCCGCTGCCTCCGCCACAGCCTCGGGGCCGAGTCGGGTCTCCGCTGCCGCTGCTGCCACAGCTCCGGGGCCGAGTCGGGTCTCCGCTGCCGCTGCTGCCGCTGCTACAGCTCCGAGGCCGAGTCGAGTCTCCGCTGCCGCTGCCGCCACAGCTCCGGGGCCGAGTCGGGTCTCCGCTGCCGCTGCTGCCACAGCTCCGGGGCCGAGTCGGGTCTCCGCTGCCGCTGCTGCCGCTGCTACAGCTCCGGGGCCGAGTCGGGTCTCCGCTGCCGCCGCCACTGCCGCCGCCACAGCTCCGAGGCCGCCAGCTCCGCCATTAGGCCTCGGCGCAGACGGAGACGGGGACGGGGAATACAACAGAAAAAAAGTCGCATCCCCCGAAGGAAGAGACCAAAACATTTCTCCCACCCCACCCACACAACTTAATAAAACAAAGTTAACTAAAACATGACAAAGGAACAAAAGGAAAGAAAAAAATCAGACGGACTGCAGGTGGACCGCAGCTGTTAAGCCAGCGCTGCCATCTTAGAAAGGGACTATACACACTATTCAGTACCTCACTCAGTCTATTCCAGGATTGACTATTTTTTAAATGAATACAGGTGAAAGCCACAGGATCACAGAGTGTAAACTCAGGGTGGCAGATGTATCTGATCACAGTGCGATCAGCTTGACAGTACACCTGAATAGTAGAAAAAGAAATACTGTTTGGAGGCTCAATGTGGGTATTTTGAATAATAAGGCAAATGTGGAACAAATAAGGGAAGAGATAAAAAGGTACATAGAAGAGAATGATAACGGGGATGTGGATCCTGTAATACTGTGGGATGCTATGAAGGCAGTTATACGTGGAAAGCCGATCACCCTGACATCATCACAAAAAAAGGCCCGGCTATGTATAAATATAAAGTAGAAAAATTGAAAGAATTGGAGGAAAAACATAAAAACGTACAGGATCAGTTGGTACTAAAACAGATTAAGGAAATAAGGGGGGAGATAGATGAGATCCTCAGGAGAGATATGGAAAAAAGGGCAAGATTTATAAAGCTGTCCTATTATGAAGCAGGTCCAAAGGCAACTAGACTCCTGGCCAGACGCCTGTGTAAACAGCAGGCCTCTAATACAATTCATAAAATTAGAGATCCTAAAACCAATCAATTATCACATGAGCCAGATGAGATAGAAAGAATATTTGAAGAGTACTATAAGAAACTCTATTCTAAACCACCATCAACTGACAAAAGGACAATGAGAAGTTTTCTTAACTCACTTGACCTGCCATCCATTGGTGAGACACAAAATAATACAATTTTGTCACAATTTACGGTTAAGGAGCTGGAAGCTGCAATCAGTAGACTTAAGGCGAGTAAATCACCAGGCAGTGATGGGTTTCCACCAGAATGGTACAAGGCCTTTAAGAAAGAGCTAACACCTCTGCTCCTGTCTTGCTTTAACTGGACCCTTAAAGAGGGCAGGGCTCCCCCATCATGGAAGGAAGCAATTATTACCATTTTACCAAAGGAAGGCAAAGAAAAGAGCAATGTAAAAATTTCAGGCCAATCTCAATTTTAAATCTAGACTACAAACTATTTACCTCAATCATTTGCAAAAGACTCTAGACTTTTGTACCAGATCTGATTAATGAAGACCTGGATTAATGAAGAACTGGATTTATTAGGGGGCGTCAAACACAGGACAATATTAGAAGAACCCTTCACATTGTGCATAATGCTAAAAAAAAAAGGATACAAATATGGTCCTAGTCAGTTAAGATGCAGAAAAAGCCTTTGATAGTGTTAGTTGGGTATTTTTATATGAAGTGCTGAGGAGATTTGGTTTCAATGAAGATGCAATTCGGTATATTAAAACAATATATCAGGAGCCTACAGTTAGGATTAAGGTAAATGGAAACCTATCAAAAAGGATCCAGTTAGAGAGGGGCACAAGACAAGGATGCTGTCCTTTCTCCTACTCTCTTCCTTTTGTATATTGAACCCTTAGCACAAGTAATAAGGCAGAGAGAAGATCTGCATGGGGTCAAAATAGGGGGGAAAGAACATATTATTGGTCTTTTCGCTGATGATGTCATTATTTTTCTTGAACGAAAATGTCTCCCAAATCTAATGAACCTATTTGAAACATATGAATACTACTCAGGGTACAAACTGAATATAACAAAAACACAAATTCTTTCATTCAATTATTCTCCATCCCAACAAATCAGAGATGCATATAATCTGAAATGGAATTCTAAAACGATGCAGTATCTTGGTGTAACTATAACCAAAACACTTTCCAACATGTTTGAAACTAATTATAACAAAATTGAAGAAAACATCAAAAAGGATGTTGAAAGGACTACCCTTCCTCTAGACTTCAGTGCCAGAATACAAACGGTAAAAATGTTCCAATCTCTCCCAATTAATGTTCCCCGAGATAAATTCATAGCCTGGGATAAGATGATCTCTAGATTCATTTGGAATAGCAAAAAACCAAGAATAAAACTAACAACACTTCAACTGCCAAAAAGCAAGGGTGGAATGGCTTTACCAAATCTGAGGAAATACTTTTATGCAGCTCAACTCCGACCTCTGGCTTGTTAGTGTAGACCTGATTATGAATCTCGATAGAAAGAAATGGAAAGGCAGATACAGGGTTACCAGACCCAGATTTTGGTGGGAGACAAATATCTGATAGGGGCTTTGAGACATGCTATGGATCCAATAGTAGCATTTACATTAGAAATATGGAATGTTATAGTGGAAAAAATACAAATTAAAAAAGAGGGGTTCACGCATTGAAGTGGTTCGCATATGACTCAAAGTTTAAGCCAGGGGTGTATGATTCAAGATTCAAGAATGGGAACAAAAAGGCATACCGGCAATGTACTACAGTTTCAGAAAATGGCGAGTTTATGAGCTTCCAAGATTAGTCAAAGTATGGTCTCGAAAACACAAAGATATTTTTAGATACTTTGCAATTAAGAGACTTTACAAAAGAGATAAGGCCAGAACTAGATGAATAACTTCAAATATGTGATCAAGGTGATTGTGGATGCATACAAACAGAATGGATCTCGGGTCATCTCTGCTTTCTACCAAGCTCTGGTGGGAAGGGGGGAGAATGAACGCTTACATAAAAACTAAATGGGAAGCAGAATTAAAGATCAAATAACAGAAGAAGAATGGTATCAAATGTGTTGAACACATAATGTTCATCTACAAGCTCACTAGTATGGAGAGAATTTGCTGGAAGAATCTATCTGCTTTTTATAAACACCCAAAATAAAAAGGCAAGACAACTTGCTGTACAAAACTGTTGGAGGCTGTGCGGGAGTATGGAGGCAGACACTCGCATATTTCTGGAACTGTGTAAAGATAAGGCCATATTGGGAAAATGTTTAACGCAGTTGTTAAAAATTTCTTGGGTTATAAAATCCCAAATACCTGCCCTGTGATGTATCTGAGGCGTATTAAAGATATTGTAAAGATAGAAGATAACCTATTTGATTAAAGTTTTGCTTGCAGCAAGTAAGAAGGTCATTACCAGGCAGTGGCTTAATGAAAAAAGTTCAAAACAGGAACATTGGTTAGAAATTGTGCGAGACATCTTTACTATGAAGAAACTGACATATTCCTTGAGAGTCAAGGAGAATTCATTTGAGAAGATCTGGGAAAAATGGACCGCTTATTTGAGCCATGATACCAACTAGATAAATGCCGAGCTAGATATGGGAAGATTGTGTTATATAGAACTAGATGGTATGTTTGTGTGAATATTGAAATATCTCCAGATAACTAATCAATGTAACGTTTTTTTTTAATTTGGTAAGTGAACCACACGGTCTTATTCCAATTATTTATTTATTTATTTATTTCACCCCCCCTATCTATTAATTTTTTTATTTTTATTTTTCTTATTTTGTTTTATTTATGGTGATGGTGTTGCACTGTTTTGTATATATCTCTGTGAAAAATCAATAAATATTTAAGTGAAAGAAAAAAAATTTTAATTAAAAAAAAAGAGAATGGGCTTTACAGTCTAAGTCTTCCGCCAATCTGCAATCTCCAGACCTGAGAAAAGACGGACCACTTCCCGGTAAAGGCAGACCAGGAAGATGACATTTCCCACTGCTTTCAATGACTTTGCAGGATGGTTCAAAATGAAGTTTGAATATCAAGTTCTCAGGCATCATGAATCAAGTGTTTAATTGTCACATACAATGGGAAGGGAACAATGAAATTCTTTGTCGCTGTAGCTTTACAGAGCCATTAACACAACACATACCATATTTCCCGGCAATGATGATGCTATTTTTTTAAAAGGACAGCGCCGCTGGAGGGTGGGGGGGGGAAGTTCCTTTCACAGCTTATGGGGAGTATGGCCGGGTCAGGATGGGCAGGGGCATTGAGAAGGAAAGGGTCGGGGATCATGCCAGCAACTCACCACACACCGCTGCTGCACTTTGTGCCCAGGGAGGAAGTAGCTCGGGGGGCTGTGACGAGGCCCGCTGGTTCCTTAAATTTCCGTCTGCCACGGGAGCAGGACATGGCCCTCACTTGCTGCGCTGGGTGACACTGCATGGCATTCACTGCCGGCCTGGTCTTCAATGTAGACCAGACAGTGAGGGGACCAGCTCAAGAGCAAAGATCATAGAGCGGAGCGGTCAGCGGGTGATGGATAACAGGACAGTGGGCGGTGGTGGAGCTCATATACATGAAAAAAAACAACACAATAAATGAATTGAATTGAATTGAATTGAATCCTTTATTTGTCATTCAGACCTTTCGGTCTGAACGAAATGTTGTTAAAAAATGATCAGTTATACTAGACCACGATCGTGTAAGCTAATGCAACCTATAACAAGGCCATGGCAGTTTGTTGCTGAGATGTGGTTGTGATTAGGGTTGTGCCTGATGGTTAGTGGGATGCAACTCTTACTGAACCTGGAGTCATGGTTCTCAGGATCCTCTACCTTCTTCCTGACGTAGCGTGAGATGAGAGTGCCGTTGGGATGTTGTACAGTATATCTTTGATGTTGTTAGCTTCTTGTAGATCTCTTCGATGCTGAAGATCAGTACCAGCGATGGACCAGACCATGTTCATCACTTTCTGCAGCTGTCTTTGTTTTTGGGCTTTAGAGTTCTGAACCAGGCTGTGATGTACCCAGTTAGTATGCTTTGTATCATATTAAGCCTGTAGAGGTATCGATAAAAAATTCAGTGAGATGCTAAATCTCCTCAATTCTCTGAGGAGTAGTAGAGGTGTTGATTAACTTTCTTTGTGATTGCATCAATGGGCTGGGTCCAGGTCAGAGATATACATGCCCAGGAACTTGAAGTTGCCCTCCATTGCTGCCCGCTGATGAAGACAGGTTTGTGGTCCTCCTCGACTTTTCCTTCCTGAAGTCAACAATAGTTCCTTGGTCTTGCTTACGTTAACAGTTAGACTGTTGTCTGGCACCATTCAATCAGGTTGGCGACTCTTTCATGTAGTCATTGTTACCCGTTATTCATCCAACAGTGGTGGTATCACTCGTGAATTTAAATATGTTGTTGGAGCTGTTTCTGGCTACATAGTCATGGATGTAGAGAGGTAAAGCAGGGGACTGAACACGGGCAGTGAGTTGCCCCCGTGTGCGGCTAGTGAGGAATTCTTTGTGGAGTTCATTGTCACAGACAATGGAGGCCAAGGCCTTGGGTGTTTTTAGAGATAAGAGAATGATAGTAGTTCTTGTTAGAAGGTGTGTGTTAAAGGTACGAGGAGGAAGGCAGGAAATAGGGGTGTGGGAAAAAATAGATCAGCCATTATTGAATTGCAGAGTAGAATCGAGTGGCTGAATGGTCAAATTATGATCCTGTGTCTTATAGTCGGTGTGGTTGCCAATTTGTACTGTTTGAAGTCTGCAATTGAGGATCCAGTTGAATAGGGAGGAGCAGAGATCTAGTTCTCCGAGTTTATGATAAGGGATTAGGGATAAGGGATTTAGAGGGGATTACGGTGTTAAACAATGAGCCGTAGCTTGACGTATGTGTTCCGGTTGTTCATGTGGTCCAGTAGAGTGGAGAGTCAGCAAGATCGCATCCGCTGTTGATCTGGGTGGCGGTAGGTAGATCGAAGGGGTCCAGGTCCTTACTAAAGGCAGAATTGTTCTGTGTCATAACCAACTTCAAAGAGTAGGAGTAAACGGGTTCCTTTTCACAATGGCAGGCAGTGACTAGTGGGGTACCGCAAGGCTCAGTGCTGGGACCCCAGCTATTTACAATATATATTAATGATTTGGACGAGGGAATTGAATGCAACATCTCCAATGTGTTGCGGATGACACGAAGCTGGGGGGGCAGTGTTGGCTGTGTGGAGGATTGTAGGAGGCTGCAAGGTGACTGGATAGGCTGGGTGAGTGGGCAATGCATGGCAGATGCAGTTAATGTGGATAAATGTGAGGTTATCCACTTTGGTGGCAAAAACAGGAAAGTAGACTATTATCTGAATGGTGGCCGATAGGAAAGGGGGAGATTGCCAACGAGACCTGGGTGCATTGGTACACACGTCCTTAAAGTTCAGGCCTGCAGGTGACAGCAGGCAGTGAAGAAGACGAATGGTATGTTAGCATTCATACCAAAAGGATTTTGAGTATAGGAGCAGGGAGGTTCTACTGCAGTTGTACAGGGTCTTGTGTTGAGACCACACCTGGAGTATGCGTACAGTTTGGTCTCCTAATCTGAGGAAAGACATTCTTGCCATAGAGGGAGTACAAAGAAGGTTCATCAGACTGATTTCCTGGGATGTCAGGACTTTCATATGAAGAAAGACTGGATAGACTCGGTTGTACTCGCTTAGAATTTAGAAGATTGAGGTGGGATCTAATAGAACTACAAAATTCTTAAGGGGTTGGACAGGCTAGATGCAGGAAGATTGTTCCCGAGTTGGGGAAGTCCAACAAGGGGTCACAGTTTAAGGCTTCGGAAGCCGACAATCCCCTGCTAGGAAGCAGCCGTTCCAGGTGGCCCACCCTGTGAGGACTCTCCCACGCCGGGGCAACTCCACCCGGCCAGAAACATCGGGCCTCCGTAGAGGCAATAGCGGTGGCCTCAAATAGGCCTGACTCTGGGAGAACTGGGGTGGGGACTGGACTTTGTGCTTCCCCCACAGTGTAACCATTGTGGGGGGATGATTTTTCTGGGTTTGTAGTACTATGTTAGTCTGTGTCCAAGATGGCTGTCGGAAGAGAGAGTGGACGTGGCGCGCTTAGCTGCCGCTGCTCTCTCTTCACATTGTGTTTTTTGATTTTTTTTGATTTTGTGTCTTTGGAGCGATTTCTATCTTTAATTTGTATATGATTATGTCCTTATTATTTATTTTTCCTCCGACTATATGTTTTTTTCTCTTCTGTTTAATCTTTGTAAGGTGTCCTTGAGATTTGAAAGGCGCCCGAAAAAATATTTTATTATTATTATTATTATAAGGATAAGGGGGAAATCTTTTAGGACGGAGATGAGGAAAAACATTTTTCACACAGAGAGTGGTGAATCTCTGGAATTCTCTGCCACAGAAGGTAGTTGAGGCCAGTTCATTGGCGATATTTAAGAGGGAGTTAGATGTGGCCCTTGTGGCTAAGGGATCAGGGGTATATGGAGAGAAGGCAGGTACAGGATACTGAGTTGGATGATCAGCCATGATCATATTGAATGGCGGTGCGGCTCGAAGGGCCGAATGGCCTACTCGTGCACCTATTTTCTATGTTTCTATGTCTATGTTTCTCAAAGCATTAATCACAATCTATATGAGTGTGTCCCTGGGAAGAGCCTGTAAATTAACGAGTCTTCTGTTACGGAACTGGGGAGATGAACTGTGCATTCGACACCATTGTGCCAGAGCTACTACACTCCAAACTCTCCAAGTTGACTGTGCCTGAACCCCTCTGTCAGTGGATCACCAACTTCCTGACAGACAGGAAGCAGCATGTGAGGCTGGAAAGCACATCTCGGACCCGCAAACACTCAAGCATAGGAGCACCGCAAGGCTGCGTACCAGTATCATCTCCTCTACTCTCTCTACACCAACGAGTGCACCTCCACCGACCACCTCTGTCAAGCTTCTCAAGTTTGCGGACGACACAACCCTGATTGGACTGATCCAGGATGGGGAGGAATCTGCCTACAGACAGAAGTGTCACAGTTGGCGTCCTGGTGCCGTAGCCAACAACCTGGGAGCTCAATGCTCTTAAGACAGTGGAATGATTGTGACTTTAGGAGAGCTCCCCCTCCATTCACCCCACTAACCATCAAAAAAACACAGTCATATCTGTGGAGTCTTTTAAGTTCCTCGGAAACCATCATCTTCAAGGACCTTAAGTCCTGTTCGGTTTTTGAAAGGAAATCGTAAAAATTGTAAAGAGCCATGGTTTTCAAGGGAAATTGGACCCTTGGTTCGAGAAAAAGAGGGAGATCTACAATAGTTATAGGCAGCATGGAGTAAATGAGGTGCTTGAGGAGTATAAAGAATGTAAAAAAGAATCTTAAGAAAGAAATTAGAAAAGCTAAAGAAGATATGAGGTTGCTTTGGCAAGTAAGGTAAAAGTAAATCCGAAGGGTTTCTACAGCTATATTAATAGCAAAAGGATAACGAGGGATAAAATTGGTTCCATTAGAGAGTCAGAGTGGCCAACTATACTGAAGAGCCAAAGAGATGGGGGGAGATATGAACAGTTTCTTTTCTTCGGTATTCACCAAGGAGAAGGATATTGAATTATGTGAGGTAAGGGAAACAAGTAGAGTAGCTATGGAAACTATGAGGATCAAAGAAGAGAAGTACTGACACTTTGAGAAATATAAAAAGTGGATAAGTCTCCAGTTCCGGACAGGATATTCCCTAGGACATTGAGGGAAGTAGTGTAGAAATAGCAGGGGCTATGGCAGAAATATTTCAAATGTCATTAGAAACGGGAATAGTGCCGGAGGCGTGGCGTACTGCGCATGTTGTTCCATTGTTTTAAAAAAGGGGGTCTAAGAGTCAAACCTAGCAATTATAGACCTGTTAGTTTGACGTCGTGGTGGGCAAATTAATGAAAGAATACTTAGAGATAATATATATAAGCATCTGGATAAACAGGGTCTGATTAGGAACAGCAACATGGATTTGTGCCTGGAAGGTCCATGTTTAGAGCTAATCTTCTTGAATTTTTTTTGAAGATGTTACTAGGACAAAATTCGGTCATAGATAGAGGGTAAAAGCAGTGGAGGTTGGTATAGGGACTATCAGACGGGACGGCGCAAGGCTTTGACAAGGTTCGCGTCTAAATGGAAGGTTGGTTAGAAGAAAGTTCAAGGTTGGGGTATTAATGGTGGAGTAGCAAGATGGATTCAACAGTGGCTGAATGGGAGATGCCAGAGAGTAATGGTGGATGGTTGTTTGTCAGGTTGGAGGCCAGTATGACGAGTGGGGTGCCACAGGGATCTGTGTTGGGTCCACTGTTGTTTGTCATGTACATCAATGATCTGGACGATGGTGTGGTAAATTGGATTAGTAAGTATGCAGATGATACTAAGATAGGTGGGGTTGCGGGTAATGAAGTAGAGTTTCAAGTCTACAGAGAGATTTATGCCAGTTGGAAGAGTGGGCTGAAAGATGGCAGATGGAGTTTAATGCTGATAGTGTGAGGTGCTACATCTTGGCAGGACAAATCAAATAGGACGTACATGGTAAATGGTAGGGAATTCGAAGAATGTAGGTGAACAGAGGGATCTGGGAATAACTGTGCACAGTTCCCTGAAGTGGAATCTCATGTAGATAGGGTGGTAAAGAAAGCTTTTGGTGTTGCTGGCCTTTATAATCAGAGCATTGAGTATAGAAGTTGGGATGTAATGTTTAAAATTGTACAAGGCATTGGTGAGGCCAATTCTGGAGTATGGTGTACAATTTTGGTCGCCTAATTATAGGAAGGATGTCAACAAAATAGAGAGAGTACAGAGGAGATTTACTAGAATGTTGCCTGGGTTTCAGCAACTAAGTTACAGAGAAAGGTT